>NC_133291.1:16593847-16768661 GCF_005239225.2 Populus alba
GCGATTTTGTTTTTGTAAACTTTGTCAAGTATAGGCAGAAACATATATATTATGATTTCTTTTTTCTTTCTTTTATTTTCTTTTTGTTTTTTTGTAATATATTCGATAACAAGAAAAATCAAAGAGATTAATAGGGGTGTGTGCTGATTTGCTCAAGAATGCATTAATAAGAACACAAGATTGTGATAATGTGTTCAACAAATCAAGAAGATGTAAGAGCCCTAAATTTATTTATTTTTATCTATGGCCAAAA
The DNA here is from genome assembly GCF_005239225.2 of Populus alba. NCBI lineage: Eukaryota > Viridiplantae > Streptophyta > Magnoliopsida > Malpighiales > Salicaceae > Populus > Populus alba. The sequence continues at coordinate 16,594,101 of NC_133291.1, forward strand.
CTTTTAGGAAGAAAAACAAGAAAAATAAAGACATAAATTGAAAGGATATAACCTAAGATTAGACTTGGCTCTAATACCAACTGATGGAACTTAATGGAATTCACGAACCTAGGATCTATCTAATCAAAATTTGAGTATGAAATTGAGCTTTTCACAATGGAAGACTTGCTTTAAGGCAACAAGAATATAAACCACCTAATCACAATGCCTACACCTTGAGATGAGCAAAAGAAGTATAAAATCACTAGCAAAGATTGATCAATTCTTTAAAGAGTTGAAGTTTAATCAAGAACCAAGAGAGACAATATTTTTTTTTTAATTTTGCAATAATCTTTTTTTTTCTCGACATCGTCAATTTCTTCATCATATTAGGAGATCAATCTTGTTCTTCCATTTATGTTTAGATTTTCACCTTCAAAATGATTTTATTTGACCTAGCATCCTTCATAAACATTGGATTCCTAGATGTGTAGATGAGTTTAGGATTTTGAATTGTATGATTTTGATATTTGAGGCTCAAGATATGCACATTTAAATATATATTATGAAAGCATAGAATCTTGCTGCAACTAGGATTTTAGCTTGATTTTGCAGGTCTTATTAAAGGTCCACACAAACTTGGATTTTTACTCATAATACATTCATGGAAAGCTTGATATGTGTATTTTAACTTTGATTCAACTCATGTTTAAATTACAAAAGTCTAACTTGGTGAAAAACCCGCCATAAGAAACCAAGTTAGAAACATAAAGAAAATGTAGAATTTCATGTCTTTTAACAATTTGTTCACAATGTCTTTTAGGCATGCCAAAATCATAAAAATAACTTTAGTAAGATCAAATAAGCTCAAAACACATTAAAAAGCATAGTGTATATTTTGCACTTATTAAATTCCCCCATACTTAGCTTTTGCACATCTTCAGATAAAATTTCAAATTTACTTTTCCAACATAAAAAATGTAATGCCATCAACGAACAACAATTAAACTCTCAAACCATCATAACATATCATGAATGAAATTCCAATCAACTTAAAATTGTTTATCAAGCGTTTTTATTTCAGAATAAAACAACCAAATAGTAGACCTCACAAGAATAATCACTCAATTCTCATATATTTGAAAGGTAAGTATTTCACTCAAATTCATTACAATAGAAATAATCTACCATAAGCTTGTGAATCATCTCAGTCTCCATTATTTAGATTACATGCATCTCATAAATCATAAGGTGTAGCACCCCCGTTCCGGGATAAAACAACAATCTCATGTCAACCAAAAAACAGTATAGTAATATATATATATATATATATATATATATATATATAAATATCATTATGGATGGATAAACAAAAAAATATAAATACATAGTCATGAAATATGGTTATATGAACTACAAAGTTAAGTTCATTCAATCAAGTTTAAAAATTAATTATACAAATTAAGTTATACCAATATTTTTATGTTTACAAATACAAGGACATACCCCCCCTAGAACCTAAATTACAAGAAGAGAACATAATATAGGATCTACTCCTGTCGTGCATGCGATGATCCTGAAAAAAAAATTAATATTATTGAATGCTGAATATCACATAATTATAATAACACGAATATCTAACAATTTTAATAGGGTAACATACATTCATATTTTGTTCACTTCTCCCTTCTAGTTTACATTAGAATCTCTTCCTTATTTAACTATTAATAACCGTTCCCTGTTCCATTATTAACCTCCATTCCAAACTTTATAAGATCAAACATGATTATTTTTATTTAACACATTACCGATACCGTTTTCATTGTATCATCATCATCATCCCATAAGAGTCGATGCAAGGTGATCATTTTACCCGGGATCCTAAAATAAACTAAATGTATGCTAGCTAATTTATGGTGATCACCTTACCTAGGATCCTAACATACACTAAATGTATGTTAGCCAAGGTGATCCCCTTACTTGGGATCCTAACATACACTAAATGTATATTAGTCCAAACATGGTGATCCCCTTACCCGGAATCCTAACATACATTAAATGTATGCTAGTTTATGCCTCAAATCACACTTTTTATTTTTTCCTTTGTCAGTGATAATTTCATCACTTAGCAATTCACACAACAACCTTTCCCCTTAAATACATATACATTTAGTAATTCACATTTTACATCAGTAATATATATTAATCATGGAATTTAACTAGAAGGTATAGGTGCGATTCACCTACCTGCAATAGAAGCTCTACTCGTGCTTCCTTGTTGTTGTTGTTGCACCACATCTGTGGTCCCTCTTGCAAATCACATGTTCAATCTTAAAAATTTTCCACACTCAAGGATATGTTTTATAATAACCATATCAACAACCAATAAGTCTTTCTTTCAATAATTTCTTAATATTTTACATTTTTCTCATTTCACCCATTAATATTATTGTTCTTTGTCCAACCCCAGTTATCATTCCTTTCTTTATATTTGAACTGTTTCTGTTTAACTCTCGAACTGTCACTGTCTAGACATTGAACTGTTACTGTCTAACCTCTCTTTAGATTTTTAACTATATTTGGAGTTATACAACTCTGATTCAAGCGAGACCAGTCTCGTTGAAAGCTAAGACATGAGGCTACAAGTTATCTGGGGAAAGAAGAACTCAGTTCTGCCTTTAAGAGAGTCAAAATTTCTAATCAATAAACATTTGGACTGTTACTGTCTCGTTTTTTGAAATGTTACTGTCTGACCTCTCCTCAGATTTTTAACTATATCTAGAGTTATAGAACTCTGATTTAAGCGAGACCAGTCTCGTTGGAAAGTTAAGACTTAAGGCTATAAGTTATCTGAAGAAAGAAGAACCCAATTATACCTCTAAGACAGTTAAAATTGCTTATCATTTGGATTGTTACTGTCTTGTTTTTTGAATTGTTACTGTCTGACCTCTCCTTAGATTCTTAACTATATTTGGAGTTATAGAAATCAAATCTATAATTTAACATCCAGGTATCAATTTATACTTGACTTTAAAATGACTCATAAGACCATGTTTGGAATATCTTATCGAGTACGAATCAAGGTCTCGATCCCTCCTTTTCTTTCTAATGACTAGCGACCCCCCCTCTTCTCTTCTTGTTAATCCCTTGCCCTCCATTGTTTATTCTACCTATAACCCTTAATCTTGGATGGGATCTTGAAATTTTGGTGTTTCTCTCTTGATTTGTAAACATGGATACAAAAACTCCCCCTTTTCTTTCTTCAAGATAGTTTCAGATTTGTTTTGTTTTTTTTTTGTAAGAAGAAGAGTATTTATGCTCTATAATTATTCTTATTTACATTTAGGCCTCATTTTCTTTAAATGTATTCGTTTTGCCCCCACTTCTTTTTAGTTTAATTTATTTTCTTTAATTTAATCTAGCCTTGATTTTCTCGGGATTTACATAAGGTCTTTCCAGCTGATGTAATGTGGCTTGATTCAAGGTAGGAAATCTTTGGTAAGATAGCTTAAAAGCCGTAAAAATCAATGGAACAAAATACCCAAAATAAGACATATAATTTTAAGAACTCCCTCCAACAATTTTGAACTGGGAGAACATTAAAGCTATATTACCAACAATTTTGAACTGGGAGAACATTAAAGCTATATTACCCTTTTTTATTGGAATATTGATAATTTAACATAACAAAATTTTAGTTCAAACTAAATGACGATCCTTTTCCATTCTAAAACTTTAAACCTTCACTAGAATTGTTTTTGGAGGAATCAAAGATATAAAAATTAGAACAAATTCCTCAATTTTCCATAATAATATAATGTGGCTTATATATTTTTTTTCAAAGTAAAAGCTTGTTCCCATGAACTTGACATAGCCCGTCCAAATTTAAGACACCCCCACACTTATGTATAATGCTCCATTAATTCTACAGCTTGGGTAAAACATTGTTTGGTTTACGACTTTTAATGCGAGTTTATAATCAAAGAAAAAGTCTATCAATTTCAATAGGGCCTCAAATGAAAAAATGAATTTTTTTTTTCAATAAGGTATATATATAAAAAGAATACCTTAATCACGTTCATGTATGCATGTAGAAGTATGGTCTTGATGAGAATTAGAGCAAGTTCTAGAGAAACTAAACCAATGGAATAGAATCATACATGAAAGGAAAATAAAGACCAATATAGATGTGTCGGTCATAAAGCTAAAAGTCTCGCAAGCTTGTGTCTACTAAATCTAATTACTTTAGTCCTAGAAAAATAGCTTGACTAAACAATCCTACGAAGCAAGATCACCATTCAATCATGTTATGATTTTTTATGAACTCAATTGAAAATTCATTAATGATATTAACAATTAAGACATTGAAATGGCACCACCACAAAAAAAATCTCGATCCCACAAACATAAAAATTATGTTTTGCAACATACATCTTAGTAAATCCTCCCAAAAAAAAAGTAACATCCAAAACATTTAAAAGCACCACATGTCAAAAATTTCCATTCAAATATGCTGAATTTTCAAACACAAAATTTTGTGCTTTGCTTAAAATGCAACATAACCCCTTAAAGATTAAATTGCTGTCAAGATGTAGGTATATTTAAAATGCCAAAATAAATCATATTATAAATGCAATAATAGATAGCCCCAAATCCCTCATACTTAATATGGACATTGTCCTTAATAAATGTAGCAAAGAGAGATGGGGAAATAAAGAAAACTTCTTTGAATTTTTGTGTTTGATGACATGCTGGGTTTGCATTATTTTGGCATCCATGATAGCAAATTTTGCACTAGTTATAATGTATTTTCATATTTTTCATAACTTTCATATTTTTCATAACCTACTGGATTCTCCTTTATTCGTTGTTGTGTTGCCTTGTTTTGCTAAAGAGTGGTGCAATATGACATAGTAAAGAAATGGTTCTGACAGGGGTACTTTTGCTGCTGGAAGCTGCATAAAAGATAAGGTAGTAAGTCAGATCATACGTGAAAATAAAATAAAATAGAAAAGAAAATTCATTGTCTTTTTTTTTTTTAGATTGTCTCTATGTTGGGTTGCCTCCCTAAAATTCCTTTCTTTATTGTCTTTGGCTAGACAAAGTTTTTTTCATGCCATGCATCATTATAGATTGGATCGACCAATTTTACTTTCTTCTCAATAATGCCTTCAAAATTCTCAACAAAAGGCTTAAGTTTGTGGCCATTCACTTTGAAAACCTTGTTAGTTTCAATATTATGGATTTCAATAACACCATGAGAAAAAATATTTAAAACAACAAATGGTCCAATCCATCTAAAACATAATTTTCCAAGCATGAATTTCAATCTAGAGTTGAAAAGTAATACTTTTTTCGCAACAAAAAATTGTTTGCATTGCAAAAACTTACCATGAAGATATTTGGTTCGCTCTTTATATAACCTTGCATTGTTATATGCTTCCAATCAAATTTCTTCAAGTTCTTATAATTGCAATTTTTGTTCTTCTCTTGCCTTTTTAGTATTAAGATTGCATTGTTTCACTGCCTAAAAGGCATGATGTTCAATTTCAACCAGTAAATGATATAACTTACCGAAAACCAATCTATACGATGACATCCTGACAAGACTAAAAGATTAATGTCTTATCTCAAGTGCAGGAGTGTTAAAGTAATAATTAACCCGGTAAGACTGGGGTGGAACCATAGAGAGGTGAACTATATAAATTACAAATAGTATATATATTTAATAAAACAAAGAGTTTATGAGAATTTTATGGGATATTAATGTAAGGATTAAATAATGATAAAATAATTGTCAAGGTTAGAGGATCCACTAATAGTATTAGAAATAAGTATAGTATAAACTCTTTTTATTAATCAACTGGAAACCACACACTAAAGGAGGTTCCAATCGGGTGATTTATCCTTAATAGTTAATTATAAATTTTTAACATAATCATATTAATTATCTTTTTGATGACTAATTATTGAGTGGGTGGCCATATCTTGACATGGTGACAATCCTTATCTTCTTGTCTGAACAAAACATCATTGATGATCTCAGAATTTGAACAGATTTATGTCATGAAAGTTCTATAAAATTGTCTTAGTTTTCCAACAAAAAAAGAATCGGTGCATTTAGACTTCTAGAACTCGAGATATGGGTTGAACACTGAACATATTTAGACTTCTTCGTTATTGCTACAATTTGAACTTGAAAATGACCTTTTTTTTTTAAATCTTGGACTCTGTATGAAAGTTTTAGGCCTATGTCTTAGCTTTCCATCCATATAGAGCTGACCTAAATCCAAGTTCTACATCTTCAGTTATGATCCAATAATCGAATGGTGTTCTAGTTTGGATTGATCCAACATCTCTTCTCTAAGCTTAGCCCTCTCTTTGTCTTCTCAATTTCAGTAGTTAAACTCATCAATCAATCCCTTGATTTATGTGATAGGCTTGCATTTAAGATGAATATTTACCATAAATTAAAGGTATCTTATATTATTAGATATGTTATTATAACATGCTCTAGCTAAGGAGTTATTGATACTTCAAGTGCAAAATGATGATATAAAACCTTGATAAGTACTAATCACATCCCATGTCACATGTCCTCGCGTGGTGTTGATGGCAATTTTTGTTTGTTTGTTTATTGATTTGGGAGTTGCCATCTAGTATTTGATTGAAAGTTACTGGAAAACCTAGATGTGCTGGTCTTGTCAGAGATTCAAGGGTAAGGGACTGGTTGTGGTTAGAGAAGGTATTATCACCCCTAGCACACCTTACCCGAGGTAAGCTGGTTCGTAATTTTGATATGTTATAGAAGTTTTAAAGGTTTTGTCTTTTCATCGGATATCAAGAATACGTCTTACATATAAGCTTGTAATCCTTAACCGTGAGCAAATCAAAACATTAAATTCTTTTTTTGTCTTTTTTAATTAATTTTTTTCCTTTTAGTTTTATCATTAAAAAACACAAAAAAAGATACAAACACCCACACACACACCCCACTTTTCACTAGTTTTCTCATGGTTGCATGTTTACAACATAACATAAATTTTCAAAAAATAACAGTAAACATATTCTACCATATAAAAATACAAAAAAGATCCCTAAAAATCTAGGAATTACAGAGGAGGCCTTCTAAAACTGTAGGAATCGTGGTGGCGCGTCTTCTCCGCGTGCCACTGCCACTAGCGACGCATCAATAACATCCACGAGATAGGTGCGAGCTAGAATGAAAACCTCCCCTCTTACCTCCCCTGCCGATAGTGAGGGCCACCGTCACCTGCTAAGCAAAGAAACACAAACAACAATTGATTTTAATCTTTTTTAGACCTATCCAACTTCTCTGCCTTCTTTATTTGTTTTTCTTCTGTCGATGGTAGATTTGGTGGTTGGGTCTCAATCCAAAAGTCTTTTCACTAGGTAAGTCACACTCTTCTCATTTTTTCCATCTGAGTAGGTCACCTATAACAATGAGATCACTTTCCATTTGGGTAGGTCACCCATTACAATGAGACCACTTCATATTTTTCATTTGAGTAGGTCACCTATAACAACAAGACTATTTTTTAAAAAGATCTTTGTATTTGTCTAGGTAGGTCACCCATAACAATGAGACCATCTTCCATGCAGGTAGGTCACCTATTACAATGAGACCACTTCATATTTTTTTCACTTGGGTAGCTCACCCATTACAATGAGACCAAACACATATTTTTGTATTGGTTCTGGTTAAATAAGATCGCCAAATGAGATGTCAGGTTAACCTAACCACCACACATAGAATTTAGCTTTGGTTAAAAGAAATCGCCAGATAGGATTTTAGGTTGACCGAGCTACACACTGATTTTGGTTTTGGTTAAAGGAGATCGCTAGTTGGAATCTTAAGTTAATCTAACCACACATAATTTAGCTTTGGTTAAAGGGAATTGTCAGATGAAATTTCAGATTGACCGTGCTACATGTAAAGATTTTGGTTCTAGTTAAAGGAGACATGTATACATCTTTACCTGATTTGAGGTTGGATGACATGCATGCATCCTTACCTAATTTGAAATATAAGTCCCCCCTCTTCGATGCTCCATCATTATAGAGTGTCTTTGTTTGCATTCCAAAGCCTTCTCTATCCTTTTCATTTGCCGGTTCATTTGCGTGTTAGCCTCTTATTTAGCTGTAAGTGCAATGCCCATCCTAGGTTGTCCATGATGATTACTACTTTTGTTGTTTATCAAGTTTGATAATGCCCCTAAGTGTGGTGTTGCTTGATTCATCATGAAGTAGCTTAACAAATCGTTCATCTCCTGGATTCTATCAAGAATTGTTCTCTGATTGGTTGTGTGCATCTTGCCAACACCCATCAAGATTGTCAATCAGTCATAAACTTGCCTCCAGTTGAAACATACCTTTAAGTATATATGGTCATCATCCTTCATAGAACTGTCAAGTTAGCTAGACACACATCTCATAGCTTATAGTAAAAGCCTCAATGTTGAATGCTTAGTGTTTTTATTAATGGATTCATTTCAATTTGTCAATTCAAATCGTGAAGAAAAATGCATTAGCATTATCAATGATATTCCTTTTGCTACCCATATTCATACGATGAAGTGCGCCTTTGGGCTTCAAAACAAATGGTCCCACAGTTAATCTTGGTGGCATGCATCCTTTCGACATTCATTCAAATGCAACTGCGTGATAACGTCAGTTGAGAGTCATATCCATGTGTTAGAGGGTAACCCAAGATGGACAATATGAAGATGTCCTTCAGGTACATCTTTACTCTTAATCATTGCCGGGGTTTACTGGATTATAAACTGTTCTTGAACATCATTTCCTTTAATTGATCTGAGTGCGCTCATTCACTAATTATCTTTCTTCAAACCATATTGTCCTCAATTCACTGATTCATCATTTGATCACCTTTGCCCCTAATTGATCTGAATATTATTTATTTTTCTTCTTGCGGTCCATAGTATTGCCCCCTGACTGCTTAATTTTTCAAGGAGTGTTGAGAAGTGTTGATGTCATTTCTGTTAAGGATTTTGCAAATTCGATCGATATTCTTCTTGTTTGACAATCTTTCTTGTTCTAGAATCAAATCTCATATTTCAAATGTCATGTTTATTCAAGTCTAATTGTTGAAATGAAATCAGAGATGTCAATTTTGAAAAGCATTTTTGAAAATCAAGCTTTTTTAGTCAAAGATCCAACACACGCTATTCAATATAGTCCTTTGATTGTCTTGTATTTTGAAAATAGACATTGACCCGTTGTAAGATTAACATGGCTTTAACATGGTTCTTTGTGTCAGTTTTAATCTTTGATCTTAGATATATCATTTGATGGTTTGTGATGAGGTGACCTTTTATGAATTTCAAGAAACAAGATGCTCAAGTCAAAACTTGAGGCTTTATTAAGAAAGATTGTTTCTTTTTTAGCACCTATTTTATAAGTATGCATAATAACCAGTAGTTTAATTCATAAAGCCATGACTCTTATGGAAAAGCTCTTCAAGTTTTGAGAGCACCATTTATCGGTTCAAATTACTTACTTGATTAAAAAGGGTTTTTAAAATCACATAATGCAGGCTATGGTTCATGGCTATGAAAGAAAGGAATTTCACAGGTTCAAAAGGTGTTGGAGGTTTCAAAGACCTAGGATCAACATCAACTTTCTTTCTCTTGTTGTCTTTGTAGAATAAATGACATATAAACCTCAGAATTCTCTTAACATAGGTCATAATGCAAATCCATCTTTTTCTTTGATGAATAATCAGTTTAATCATTTGAAGATACTAGAGGTTTATCATAGACACCAAAAGACATGAAGCTCGATTTTTTTGGTGTTGACTTTTGGCATTTGCTGTGTGTTTTCTTAATTGAAACCTTTTTTGATCCCTCTTAAACTTGATAGGCATTCTCCATCCTTTCTATTTTTTTTTGGCTTTTGCATAGTCTTCCTCAAAATTTTCTTCGATGGCCCCCAATCTATGGCTCTTCTTCTTCTAACCTTTTCTCAAATGTTGCACTTTCTTTCATAATATTCCCTTTTACCATAGACTCTAACATTGTCTTCATCTTTTCTAGGAAAAATCTATCATTGCCCCTAGTGTGTGGTGTGATCCTATTCAGGGTTTTTATGAAAAGAATATTCTATCCAACTTAAAATGGGACTATAAGGGATAATATTTCAAAAACTGTGAAAAGATAATAAATATGGGCTCTTCTTATTTCAAGCAAGGTCGGTTATAACCAATAAATTTTGACCTCGTCTAGTGTAATGATTTGGACTTGTAAGAATCATGATTCACGAGTCACTAAATATCGAATCCACTACATATCATTATGCATATTGCTAAAACTTAGCTATATGGTGTGTGGTTCAATTTCATGTGTGAGTGCAAAATTGTTTGGTCACCTTATGTCATTTTTAACAAGCATTGAGTCATTTTCGCAATCAAAACACTTTATATCTTTTAGATTGATTAGCCTTAATTTTTCATGTTGGAGTTTGATCAAAATATTTTATCAAAACAAAATGCTAAACAACTCAAGACTTTAGAACAACAAAAAGACAAAGAGAAGATATGTTTCGCTAAAGGACAAGATGTGATCCCAAAACAAAATGCAAAATGGCAAAATTCCATAAATTGATTGAGAATTCAGCATCGTTCTTGGGTCATCTTTTCTGATAATCTCTGTGTTTTGCCAAGCATTTTCTATCACTTATCATGCTGAGATGTTTTGGTGACAATATAGTCAATGACATCATCTTTCACAAACTCAACTAGCCTCTTACTCACCATCCTTTAGACTTGATTCTTGAAATTCTTGTAATTGTTCAATTAAAATGGCTTGGGATCCCACCATGATTTTCATCTTTTTTCTAGATTATACCACCTAGGAAACGATGGTTGCATGGGATTCAACAAAGTTGAGGCAATAAGTCTAGAGTCTGACAGATACTGCTAGACAAACTCAAGCGACAAAGGTATGTCAATTGACTAGTACTTAAAAGTGCATTTTTATCAAGGTTTTATATCATCATTTTGCACTTAAAATTTCAATAACTCCTTAACTAGAGCATGTTTTATAATAACACGTCTGATAATATAAGATAGCTTTAATTTATGGTAAATGCTCATTTTAAATGCAAGCATATCTCACAATTCAAAGGATTGATTGATGTGATTAACTATTGAAAGTGAAAGGACAAAGAAAATGCTAAGCTTAGAAAAGAGATGCTGATTTAATTCAAATTAGAACATTGTTCAGTCACAGGGTCCTAACTAGAGTTGTAGATCTTGGATTTCAGTTTGGTTTATATGGATAAAAAGCTAAGACATAGGCCTAAAACATTTATGAAGAGTCCAAGACTCAATTTTGCCGTTTGGAAGTTCAAATCTTAGCAACAAAAGAGAAGTCAAAATCTGCTGTTTGTTAATACAGGTTCATAAATTCATTTATCCTGTGGATTTTATTGTCTTGGAGACACAATCTGTTGAAGCAAGTAATTCAATTCCAATTATTTAAGGACGTCCATTTCTTGCATTGATAAATTATAGGAATAGATTGATAAAGTTATCATTTGGAAACATGACATTGGAGATGAATATTTTCAACATTTGCAAGGAAACCTGGAGATGATAATGATTTACAAAAAGTAGATCTTGTTGAAGAATTAGTTTATGATCAACTTGAATCTACTGTGAGTAAAATTAAGTTTGGTGAATCTGACAATTTGCAAATGATTTATTCTCGGGAAGAATCACAGATAAGAAAGGCATTGAAAATGTTGATGCAGATCTTTTATCAACAGTGATAATAGATTCAACATCCAACATCACACCAATCGATGATTACTTTCCTGAAGAATTTTCACTTTTTATTGTTTCAAGACCTTGGTCTGCTAATATTGTGTCAATTTTCTTGTTATAGGATTTTTGCCAGCTCATTTGGATACCTAAGATAAAAGAAAGTTTTTGAGCGACGTGCAAAACTTTTATTGGGATGACCCTTATTCAAATATTGTCCTGATCAAATATATCAAAGATGCATTCTTGACAATGAGGTAAGTAGTTTCATTAAATTTTATCATTATGAGGCATGTGGGGGTCATTTCTTGAAAAAAAAAACAACTGCAAAAATCTTACATAGTAGATTCTGTTGGCCCACCATGTTCAAGGACATATATTTATTTTGCAAAACCTGTGAAAATTGTTAAAAGTTAGCATTTATTTCAAAACATAAAGAATCCTTAGATAATCTTCTATTGACTCTTGAGATATATCCTAGTGGAGATGTGCATCGTGCAATTCATGATTTATAGCACCATTTTTATAAAGAACATGCTCGACATAGTCTTAGGAATCTGACTAAAAAAGACCCTGTTTGCTAGTTTTTAAGAAAACTAGATGGGAAGCCCATCCCTAACCTATAGAGGGCATTTAAGCTGTTCTTGGACATAAAACCAAAGGAAGATGTGAGCCACAATCACAACTACTTGTACATACATATGTTTTTTTTAGAGAGAGAGAGAGAGAGTCTAGCTAGCCTACATATATGTGGTATAATTGCATTTTCAAGTTCTCATCTATAAAATCTTCTCTTCCTTACCTTCATTTCTACTCAACCCACACATTCAACAGATATAAAAGTATGCAGAAATGGCAGGTTCCTCAAGTCATTAAATAAGAAATATTTATATTTTTGGTGGATCCAGTCAACATAGACTTCAATGTTTATATCCAAGAAAGTTTGTTATTAACATGTATTATCTTTTTATCTTATTAATTCTTAATACCTTGCTTGTTAAATGATTAATCTAGATTTGTGTTGTATAACACCTGATACAACAAATGATTGGCACTTTCATAGCCAACCGTATGGTATAACCTACACTTGTGTTATGAAAGGAACTTGATTTGTTATTAACATAAGTTAGCATCATGAATTCTTGACAATGTTTAAAAGTATGGTGTTACTTAAATCTTAGGATAAGACATCAATCTTTTGATTGTGTCATCAATCTTGGCTAAGATATTTGAGAAGTTAATGCTATAGTGAGACTTGGCTAGACCACATAACTAAGGTTTTTCACCATTAGGGTCATCTTCTGATTCATCTCTCTTCTTTGTTTTGGAATCTATGGTAGAACCTTTAATGTTTCCCTTCTCTAGAGCTTGTTCAATTCTTTTAACAATCCTCATAACATCATAATAATCTTTCAATGTTGTTGTGGTTGTCTAAGGATTATTAGAAACTTTCCACCAATTAGGTAGTTTTGGCAGCGCACAAAAACATGCAGCACCACCACTGTCGACGTGTGGAATCACGTATTGTCTCAACTGGAAGAGAACTTGATGAATCTAAAACTCTTATGTCTCATCTTTGATTCCTCATAGATAGTGCAATAAACAACACCTGTAGAGGGAGTTTTGTTGTGCTGAAGTTTTAGTCTTTTTCATGTTTTTCAGTCCAAATCTGTCTTATCTCCCTACTTCCATGTTTTAATGTTACTAGTAGGAGAAAATTTCATAGTGTATGAAACAACTATATCCCCTCTTGGATTCCTCACATGCAGAGCTTTAAACAGATCCTTGTGGAGAGAGCTCTATTACGTTGAAGTTCGATGTTTGCTCTTGTTTTTCATGTTAGGTCTGTGTTTTCACCCTACTATTATGTTTTGGTGCTGCTATTTGTGGGAGAAAATTTCATAGCGTATGAAACTACTACATCCCCTCTTATATTCCTCACTAGCAAAGCCATAAACAAATCTCTATAGAGAGAGCTCTGCCACATAGAAAATTGATGTCTGCTCCTGTTTTTTAGATTAACATCTTGTGTTGCGAGACAAGAATGAAGCTTGTGATAGGGTGACTTCAAAAAAGGCCAATGCACCATGCACGAAAAGCTAGCAGCTATTAGGTGTCATCGAAAGATGTGGAGGTGGTGAACAATTAACAGTGTAACTGAACTAGAAAGGAGATCATCTTTAATTGATGATTGAAGGTGTTGCTGCTGCTATTCAAAATTCAAATGAAGGAAAGGCAGAGCTTCGATGCTATAACCATTACTGGTAGAGTGCTTACATGAAAAGCCAATTATTTTTTCTTATGTGTGTCATAGACGAACAATGTTTCCAACAAGAGGTTTTGTAGACGTTCCCTTTCCATTCTTGAAACTCAGCACCTCTTCAAGCAGATTTGCGAGTCTAGCTACTCACCTTTGATGCTCTTAATTTTCTTTTAACAATGAGCCTTTATTTGACCTTTTTTTCATTTTACATCTTTTCCTCAATCTAGTGCAATGACCTCAAGTGGGAGAACCAATGTTTCAGCCTTGGAGCATGCATGATAAATGTACGAGGACGTTTCTATATGATAATCTCACCCTTCAAGGTGTGACATATGGTCGTAACTCTTGTATGATGAAACAAGAATCTTGATTCTTGTCGAAACTCTACAATGAAAATTTTTGTAGTGACGACCATTGTGTCACCCACAAGTCTTGAGTTCAAAATGCTTCAAGAAGGGTTTGTCTTAATGCAAAACAATGTGTAGGGAACATACATCTAAAAGACAAGTTTTAATCTTTTTACGTGAGACTTAAGGTAGGTTTACTACTTAGTCTCTAAAAAGGGATCTCTCGTTGTCCCAATGATCACCCTCTTGAAGGCAATATAGGGGCTTAATAAGCAATGAGATGGCACGTGTACCAACCATTAACAGTCTAAGTACTCAAAGAAGAGTTGGTGTTTACACAAACTTAAACCTTGGCTAAAAGTCATAAGGTAAGCTACTAGTCCCCCACCTAACATGAAGCTCATGTGTGTTTTCAAAAATTAAAACATGTGATGCTTGAGATAATTCTATACAATACATGGATAAAACAAAAATAAAATAAGACAAAACACTTAAAACTTAAACACATAAAAAAACACAAAGCTTAGTCTAATATTGTCAGAAATAGTACCTTTCCTAGTGGAGTTGCCATTCTGTCACACGTTCTTATACAACATCAATGGCGATTTTTGTTCGTTTGTTTATTAATTTGGGATTCGCCATTTCATATTTGATTGAAGGTTACTAGAAAACCCAGATATATTAATCTTGTCAGAGATTCAAGGGTAACAGACTAGTTGTGGCTAAGAAAGGTATTAGTATCCTTAGCACACTCTACATGCGATAAGCTGCTTCTTGATTTTGATTTGTTATAGAAGTTTTAAAGGTTTTGTCTTTTCATCGGACATCAAGAGTATGTCTTACATATAAGCTCATAATCTTTAACCGTGAGCAAATCAAAACATTAAATTCTTCTTTTGTCTTAATTAATTTTTTTCCTTTTAGTTTTATCATTAAAAAACACAAAAAAAAGAAGATACAAACACACACACCACTTTTCACTAGTTTTCTCAGGTTGCATGATTACAACATAACATAGATTTAAAAAAAAATAATAGTAATTTAAATACATATTCCAGCATGTAAAAATACAAAATAGATCCCTAAAAATCCAGGAATTATAGAGGAGGCCTTCTAAAACTGCAGGAACTGCGGTGGCATGTCTTCTTTATGTGCCACCGCCACTAAAGACGTTGCAATGACCCTTCCCGGAGCAGGGATATGGTGTCGGGGTCTTTGTTTTTTGAATATGGGAGTTGCCACTTAGTATTATGGTCACTAGGAAATCTCATTGGTCTTTTAGAGATTCTAAGTCAAGGGATTGGTTGCATAAAGGGAAGGTATTAGCACCCCTAGTACGCCCTACCTAAGATAAGCTGCTTGGTGCTTGGTTTGCCTTGTTATGGTGTTGGTGTTCTCTAATAAGTTTTCCTAGGATCGGTTTGCTATGATGAATGGGCTTGGGTTCAAAGTCTAAAAGGAAGAACCCTTGGTCAATATATATCATACATTTAGATATATCTACAAAGTGCCAAGAAGAATCGATGCAAATCTCTTAAAATCTGTGTTTGATTTGAAATAAATTTATAACTTATGAATTAAAAGACAACTAAGATAGAAATCTAAGTAGATTCAATGTGCTTAGGAGCTCATTTTTCCCTTAGTGTTTCAAGTGTTCACGACTCGTAAATCGCAAGGAAAAAGAACAAAGATTTAGAAGTCTAAGTAAATTCAGGGCGCTTTAAAAGCCTCTTTTTTGCCTTAGTGTTTCATACTTTCATGGCTTGTAAACGGTGGAGTAAAAAATTAAAATGTCCTCAATTATAATCAAGGCTTCTTTTAAGGATGTGTGGTGACTTATTATTCTTAGAAAAATATTTTGGATATTAACCACTTGGGGTTTCTGTATCCAAACATTAACATCGAATAATAACAAGTTATTCCCAACAATATTTTGGATATTCATCCCTTTTGGATTTCTTTATCCAAACATTAACAGTGAATAATAGATGAATTCTTCAAAAAATAAGATTTTTGTATTTTTTGGAATATTGGCTGTCGCACATCACCCGCGCGGCGATCAACTTATGATTTTTTGTTCGTTTCGATTGATTTGGGGTCTTGGGAGTCGCCACCTAGTATTCAATTCAGGGTTATTAGGAAACCCAGATGTACTGGTTTTTATCAGAGAGTCGAGGGTAAGGAACTGGTTGTGGCTAGAGAAGATATTAGCACCCCTAGCACACCCTATCTAAGGTAAGCTGCTTTGTGGTTTGATGTGATTTGAAAATTTAAAATATTAATTAAAATATAAGGCTTTAATAAATTAGTTATTAAATCCCATAATATATGTGGAAACATGTTCCTATATTTTCATGGAAAATACAACATGATTTTATTTGTCCTTGATATATTTAACCATATTCAAATTAAACACTTAATTCTTTTTTGTCTTTTTGATTTTTATAATTCAATAACATAAATAAAAAAATACAAACACGCACACACCTTTGTTTTTTTTTTTCCCCTTACACATCCCTTTTTTACATGTAAAACAAATAACAAAAATTCAAAATAAATCAAATACAATTCAAAAGTTACAAAATAAAAACCCAAAAATCTATAGGAATTGTAGAGAAGGCCTAGAACAATGCTGGAAGGTTTTCTGGGCACGGGAACAGTGGCGACGCGTCTCCTGAACGCGCCTCCACCACTAGCAGCACGTGGGTTCACTCGCCGCCATGAAATCCGGGCAGCAGCGGAGATCCATGATGGCTTCCTCCCTTCTTCCTTTCTTCGCCAGCAGTGAGCACTGTCGTACCTGCAAAACAACCAAAAACACAACAAGTGAGTCTATTGTAGGTTTTCTTTCTTTGTTTTTAGAGCGGTTTCTCTCCCTTCAGATTTGCCAAATCTGGAGCTGGGCGTTGTAGGTCTGTCGCCAACAGACTAGGCGGGTGGATGCCCGGATCGATAACTTCCCTCCTCCTCCTTCATTTCTACATCAGCGATGTCGTCCACCGCTGCTATGATTGGGAGATTGGCACCCTGAAAGTCTTGTTTTTTTGCCCCTTTCTACTGTCCTTCGGCCTCCCTTTTTATTTCTTAATCTTCTCCACAATGAGTCGCGGTCAGCAGCGGAGAGGAAGGGAGGGTGAGCGGATTGTTGTTGTGTTCAATTGGTGGGAATGGTTGGGGTCAGTGGAGAGTCGGGAAGTGAGGCTGTTTTGTGGGGGAAGATCGGCCTGGGTTTTGTGAGAGGTAAGGTCTAGTGAGGCATTTGTGGTGAGTGGCTGGGGAAAAGGAGTGGTTGAGAGAGACGGGGGCGGCTTGCAGCTATGTTTGGTGGGGATGGTCGGAGAGAGAGTAGAGGGACGATGGGTCTTGGTCAAAAGTCAGGGGGGGCGATTTTCAACAGGAAAAAAAGGTGTGCATTGAAAGTTGAAGATGAGAGAAAGAGGGGTGGCTGGCTTGTTTTTTGGCAGAGGGAAAGTGAGCGGCCGACTGGCTTAGGAGATGGGGTTCTCTGGAGGGGCCGCCCCTGAAATGAGAAAATCCCTAGGTTTAGGGTTTTTTGTTCACTCTCTTTTTCCCAAAATCCCCCTGTAAATTTTCTCTACCTCTATCTCTAAATTTTTTTCTCCTTTTTATTTTTTTATTTTTTTTATTTTTTTTACTATAGACTAGTATTTATAGGCAAAATATTGCTATATTTTCAAACTAGTCCCTCAACTTTTCTTTTTTCTTTTTTTTTTTTTGTAAATTTTGATTGTTTTTTGGTATTTTTAAAAGCGAGCAATATCAACGTCGACACAATAAGAAAAATCAATGATGTAAAATTAACACGTTAAAAGTTGAACGCGTTCAAAATACTTTTGAAAATTTAAATTCTTCTGAAATGACATTGAAAATGCTAAAAATGATGCAAATAAATCAAAAATACATTTTTTAGGTTTTTTGTTGTTCTTTTGCTATTTTTTATTTTTCTAAAAATTTATCAAAAATAGGGGTAAAAAATTAGGTAACACCATTGGCCAACACCCTTTAGAGTCTTACAAACATGTTGTAAAATCCAGGATGCCAGAAAATAATTTTTTGTGCTTAAAAAATTCATCCTAAAACACATTTTCTTTTAAACTTTGAATATTTGATTTTTTTTTAAAGAGGAAATTCAAAATATGTTAGGGTATTGGCTGTATGCGTGAAAACATTACACACACACACACACACACACACACACACACACACACCATATTTCATCGAAAACTGGATATTCTAAATACGAGGTTTGTATTTCCACAACGTAAAAATACATAAAAACCACAGAATAAATACACAAGAAAACCAATGATATTACCTGTTTTTTTTAAGGGGTTGCGTTAAGCTCGACCCACATAGTTTGGCTGAACCCAGCAGGCCTAGACGGGCCAGTGGCCCAAACCAATGACTTGGCTAGACACAAAGGCGTGAGTTTCCTCACACATGCCTTGGCCGATCACTATTCAAATGAATTAAATTTCACTTGCGTAGTAACAAATGCATTAAGGATGCATGCAGAAGCTGGGAATAATAAACAGCTTACCTGGTCTGTTAGCGATCAGGCCTTTTTGCCTTTTGCTGCCTTTGTTCATGGGTTCTTCTTTTATATCTTCGTTCGCCTTGGTTCTCCTCTTTTTTGTCATGTTTTCTGTGTTTTCTTTCTCTCTCTCTCTGGTAATTGAGATGGATGAAGACAACTGTGCTGCAGTCTTTGCGCATAGCTGATGGTCATTGCTTCCGGGGACAGTGAAAACGATGGCCACACCGGTTGTTGATCTCTGTTCCTTTTCTTTCCTTCTACTCAAGCTCTATGTGGAGATGATGAGGGAGACGATGATGAAAACGTATTATGCTAGTTGAGTCATGCCCTTGCCTTTGTGTGTGTGTGTGTTTTTTTTTTCTCTGCTTTCGACAATGTCATTCTTCTCTCTCTTTCGTTACTCTTCCTCCCTTTCTCCTCTTTTCTGTCTTTTTTTTTTCTCTATTTTTTCCTTTCTTCTCTGATCTGCTTTCCTTTTCCTTTCTTTCATAGTAACGAAAGGATAAAAAACACATAAACTCCCTCCATTTTCTGTGTTTTCTCTTTACTCATGTTCTTTTCTTTTTGTTCTTTTGCTCCCTCTTTTCCTTCTCCTATTGCCTGGCTCTCTTTTTTGTTTTTTCATCCTCTTATTAGTCAGTAGAGGAGGCTTATATATAGCCTAATATAGCTCTATTTAGGAAAGATTCAATGTACTAATTCTAGGGTGTAAATCTTGGCTGATTTACAATCAAATAATGCAAACGAGGAAACTAAAATACTCTCATTGATTTTGTGATGATTCAAATGATTTCTTTCTAGCATTAACACATCATCCCAGCCATCTATGTTAGGGATAAAATCCCAGCCATTAGATGATGGTGAGGTTCCTCTCTTCATGTCATTTTACAGTCGTCATAGAGGAGGCGCAAAATGGTTTCCATTACTGCAATTCTGGCATGATAAAAGGAGGGGCTTGTTGCGATGTCGCGGTCGCACAAATTAATTACCCTAGCTTCAAACACAACACACAAGATAGTATAGAGCAAGCAAGGGGTTGATCCCACGAGGAAGATTTAGTTCAGATTTTTATGCTATACGTTATGCAATTTGGGGGGGTTGGATGTTATATAGGCTAAAGAAAAATAAAACAGAAAACTATCAAACAAAATTTAATAAAATCAGAAAATTATCAAGAGAACAAACCTTGGTTGCAATCACACATCCACCTATAGAAATCAGAACTGATCCTTGAAACAAAATTCCAGTTTATATTCTGAATTTTTATCTTTTCTTAACGTTGGTTAATTAACGGATCCGCCGTATAACTAACCCTAACCAACAAATAATCACAGTGTCCGCACTAATGATTTAATCCAATGGCAGCATTAAGATCTAGATAAATTCATTATCTTAACAACTAAGTTGTCTGCTTATGTTGCTTTGATCAAATGTTGTCCCTAAGATTAATAACGTAGATCCGCTACAATTATTAAACTCAGTTACTTCACAAGTTCATATACCACAACTCCGGTTTTGATATCAAACTTAGAAATAAATTGTCTATAATAATAACTTAGAGTCCGCTCTAGCAATTAAAATAAACAATCATAGGAAAAATAAGCATAGGAGAACAAACATATTCATCATATAAACTGAAAAGAAAAGGTAAAAGAGATCTCACAGTTCTTGAAATCCGAAGGTTTCTGTGTCTTTGCAACCAAGAAAATGAGTTTAGCCTTGCATGTTTGTTGAACAACTAATCAAAAAGATGGAAGAATGCATGATTTAGGGTTTCTTAGAGTAGGGGGGCGTTTTTCTCCTCTTGGGTGGCTGCCCCCCTTCTCTTCTCTTATTCTTTTTATATGCTAGGAAACCCTAATCTCTATTTTACAAAATAGTCCTCCCTTAAGTAGACAATTTACATTTAAGTAGTTCAATAACTATTTTCCTAAAAAAGGAGAAATAGCTTTGCATGAAATCTTCAAGCTTTGACTTAGAGGAGCTACATTGCTAAAATAAAAACTTGGATGTCGGTTTAGATGCTTCGGAACGTAATCTGGACTCGTTTCTTCACGAAACTTGTTTGTTGGTAGAATTCAGTTGTCATCTTTGAAAACTCATATCTCCCTCATATGACATCTTTTTTGGCTGAAATTTGGAGAGTTTATAGGCCTTTGAGTCAGGAATCCAAAACAATTGAGTTTGCATCAATTGGACTTTTGTAGCTCTAGATATTCAAGTCGGAATAACCAAAGGTCAACATTGGCAGATTGCGAGATTTGACTTTGAAAGCTGCGATTTCCATGCTCTTCCTTATTTTATTGTCTTGCCTTAGATGTCCAGAAAGGTATGAATGTTAGCTTTTTAATGCCACTGGAATCACTTCATTTCGACCTTTAGAGCTCACGTTCTGCACAAAACATCGACTGAACGTCAAATCTGTCAATTACCTTTAATTTACTCCTTTTTGCATCTTTCATCCAAAAATGCCTTCAAAACATAAAACAAAGAATATCAAGGCATTTTATATATAAAACATAGGCAAAACACTAGTTAAATGTGGGTGAAACTATCGAATAATATGGTTGCATCAGGGCTTGTCTTAAACATGCCAACTAACAAAGGAGAAATTCAAAAGAAAAACCAGCGAAAATGGTTGTGTAGAGAAAAAGAAAAGAGTTGTAGACGGGGAAGGGGTTGTTCTTAAAACAACAATGAACAGTACCATGCTAATTAAATCCTATGGTGATGTTTTACGCTACCAAGTAACATACATTATTATGACATTTTTTGATCCAGTCCCTGCTTTTTTAATTCCTCCAATGAAACTGATTCACTTTCCAAAGTTTGAAATTTGTCCTTAATTAATTTGATAAATCCTTAAAACATTAAATCAGGTTCTTCGAATCAAGACTTGAAAAACTCGGGCTAGAAACCTTCTCACAACAGAATTCTCTTCTTACATATTAGATAATAAAACGAGAATATCTTGAGCTTACGATATCAAAATCAAGCACTTTAAAAGCCCAAATTCACCTATGCGTCCAACACTACAACTTTGATAAATGGTTTTAAAGAATAGAATGGGGCAGCAATTTGGTTGGTCAAAAATGGTCTCTTGATCTGATTCAAAAACTGACAATGCCAACCATCCTGATATGACTGAGAGTATGACTTAAGAATAACGACCAATAAAATTGTGATGGAAGCAGAGTCTTTAGTGCAAAACTCGGGTCAGAATCCTTCTCACAGCTGAATTCTCTACTTTCACGTTTAGATATTCAAATGGGAATATGTTAAGCTTCTAATATCAAAATCAAGCAATTCAAAATCCCAAATTCATCTACGTGTCTAGGTCTATAACTTTCATGAAGGATTCAAAGTGAGATAAATTCATTTTGAAGAGCAGAATTTGGCCGCAATTTGCTTGGTCAAAAAGATCTTTTGATCTAATTTGAAAACTGACAATGTCGAGCATCCCAAATCTGACTGAGGGTCTAACCTAAGAACAATGAGCAAAAAAATTATGATGGCAGCAGAATCAGTCTTAAGTGCAAAACTCGGGCTAGAACCCTTCTTGCGGCAAGATTCTCTACTTTCATACTAGATATGAAATGGGAATATCTTGAGCTTCTGATATCAAAATCAGGCAATTCAAAAGCCTAAATTCATCTATGCATACAGGTCTACAACGTTTATGAAGGATTTAAAGTGAGATAAATTTGTTTTGAAGAATAGAATCGGGTCGCAACCTGATTGGTCAAAAGGGATCTCCTGATCTGATTTTGGAAAACTAACAATGTCGAGCATTCCAATCTAACTGAGCGTCTGCCATAAGAGTGGTAAGCCATAGCACACAATAAAGGTGCAGATCAATTCTTTAACATGTCATAAATGACAAAATATAGTTGAGATGGTCAGATATTATGCGAAACCAAATCAGAATCAAAGCCTAAGTTTAACAAAACTTGGTATTACAACAAAATTACGACACACATAGAATCATTTTTTAGTGAAAATTATGAGGGATATAAAGAAAGGACGAGTTTATCATCACGAATACTTCTAACTAATCTAAGAATCTTGACGATTTCGGCAACGAAGGGGAAGAATAAAAAGAGTAGAAGACATATGAAACAGGGTTCAAAAAAAAACATTCTTTCTTCTCTGCTTTTGTCAATCTTCCAACAAATATGAGTTAAACTCCTGCATTTGGTTCAAGAGAGGTACGCACCATCTTCAGCACGTGGGGTCCAAAAATGAGTAATAACAAGAGACACGCGCTACCACAAGAACATCCATAAGATATGTGTAATGGAATGAAAACTCCCTTTTCTCCCTTCCCTACCAGCGGTGAGGGCCACCATCACCTGCCAAGCAAAGAAACACAAACAAAAGAGAGAGAAGCTCTCGGTTGTAGGAAGTGGAAAACATTCATGCCATTTTCCTGTGCAACCTTTTCTTCTCTTGCTTTCTACAATCTAATACGCTCTTCTTCTGGTCTCTTGGTTCAATTCTTTCATGGACAAGTCAAAGAAAAAAACATCGACACTGTGGTTTGCCCAATGAGATTATGATTTCTGCTCATCACACCCTTCTTCGTGAAATGCCCAGCGGACCTTGAGACAAAGTGTTTTCACCCATCGTAGCCAGCACAGTTCTCTAGTCCTTCTAGGTTCCCTCACCACCCTCTGCCCCTCCTATAACAGTAATTACTCTTGTGGATGTTGTTAATTCCAATCGTGAAGCTAGGGTTCGCGCAAAGCATAGAAAGAGGGCTATCCAACACACACCCCCAACTGCTCCTCCACCATCTTCCTTTAAGCCCTGTGCACATCCTCCAGCCTCCCCTGTCTCTATTAAACCACACTGTGGCCCCTCTGTTGAGACTAGCTCTTTGGGCTCACGGTCTGGCGCTGAGAACCCGAGGATTGGAACTGCTCCTTTGCCGTCTCCCACAGCACAGGGTCAAGCCACTTCAGGGAACGTTGGTCCTTTCTTCATCTCAACATCATACAAAGTACCACACCATCCACCATCCTCTTCATTAGTTTCATTTCCTTGATTTCACAGCTACATCATCTTGTCAATTCCTTGAAACTGACTTGGGTGTACACAAAGAATTGTGGAGGTATAGTTTAATTGGGTTTATAGTTGGAAAATTCCCTGGATATATGTCCCTCTCTCAGTATGTTAATTCTTATTTTTAATGCATGGAACTGTAATGTTAATTTATCCATCATGACTCTGGTTGGCTCATTTCAAGTTTGAATTTGATGCAGACCGATGATTGAAGTGCTTAATGGAGGGCCTACTATGTTTCATGGCTGGCTATTGATATTGAAAACTATGCCTGACTAATTTGATTTTGATACCTCTGATATGATCCGGATGCCTGTTTGGGTTCGCTTTCCTAATCTTCCCCTTCAGTGCTGGTCACCATTATGTCTTCTAAAACTGACCAGCGTGATTGGCAAAACCAGTGCAACCTGATTCTCTAACAACTCCATGAACTCGGTTTTTCCTATGCCGAGTGTTGGTTGATTTGATTGATTGATTTGCTTGCCTGAGTTGCCATCATCTATTGATATCACCCTCCCTAATGGTGTTACTAAATCACAGGCAGTGATATTATGAATCACTGCCCAGGTATAAAAAGCAGTGCAAAACATTGGGTCACTCTACTTCTGCATGTAATAAAGCTTTCAAACACAAGCGCAAAAAGAGCCCCTTACCACCTCCTGCTCCCTCTGGATGCAATAATACCTCAGCTGACACTGAAGCAGTTGAAAACAGCTAACCAGGAAGGAGGTTCAAGGTGAACTAACAATTGACCCAATGGCTGTTGAGGCAGCTGTGGTTGTTGACAAGAGTAGAGGTCGTTTGAATGTAAGCAGGCTAAGTGGCTGCACAAACAGAGGAATCCCCTGATGCTCTTTCTAGCTCTCCTCAAGTGGTCTAATGGTATCTGAAGATTTCATTGCAGCTGCCTACAAGCATCACCTCTAAAGAGAGGCAATACTTGACAAGAAGCAAGGTTGCTGCCAACTCTACCTTTGGTCGCCCTGGGAAGTCATTAGGAATGCGTGGCCAACCTTCCAGTCACTCCTCAGCTGACTCTAGGATATAGGGCAACACAACCTCTACCCCCTCCTTTTCCCTTTGAAATATTACACTTTTGTGGAACATTGGCCAAGGAATATATCCTTATGTCTTTTTTGGGTTTTGCTTGTATGGTTGTTGCTTTCATAAGCTTGTCCTATTTGTTGCTGTTTTTTAACTGTGTTGTTGCTTTCTGCTTAGTTTGGGTTGTTGGAACCCTTTCTGTTTCCTTTATTGGATATGTTTGCTGGCTTTACATTTATTGCTGGCTTGTTGCCTCTGGTTGGGAAGCCTGTTTTGGATTCGGGCTACTTTTGTGGTAGCTTTGATTTTGTTCTGGTGCTGCCTTTGTAGGCCTGTTTTCCTGTTGGTGTATTGCTATGCTGCTGGTTTGGATTGCAGGGTTGCTGCTTATGCTGGATGTTACCTGCTGTTATGATGGTTGGGGGCTTTTGATAGGCTTGTTTCTCCGATGTTTTGCTATAGGAGACTATTCCTCCAGTTATTTTGCTTTGTTTTGGGAAGCCTGTTCACTCTTGAGAGCCCTTTTTGGGTCTGTTGCTGTTGATGCTGGCCTGGTTAGTTGATGCTGGTCTACTCGGGAAGTCAGTGGTCCAGGCTGTCTTGATTTGCTGTTTTTTTGGTTGCTTTTGTTTTCGACTTAGTGGGAGCATGTTCCCCTAGGCCTTACTATTTTGCCTTGCATGGGGGCTATCCATGCTTATGTGTATGGGATCCTATCCCCCCTTTTCTCGGCATTGGCTGTGCGGTGCTAGGGAGAATGTTTCCCTGTACTTGTCTTTTGTGTTTACTATCGTTGTTCCCAGCGAGTCTATTCCCTTTGCTGATATATGTAATGTCCTGCTGGTTTCCAGCTTGTACTGCAAGCTTGTCTTGCTCTTTTTGATCTATACATCTCTTACATTTGATTAAAAAAAAAAAGAAAACACAAACAACAATTGATTTTAATCTTTTTTAGATCTGTTAGCTTTCTTTGCCTTCTCCCTTTTCTTTTTTCTTCTATCGATGACAGATCTGGTGGTTTTGGTCTCAATCCAAATCTTCTACATTGAGGGATTGCGAACAGCTCCGAGAAGGAGAGCTAATTGATAAGGAAAGGTTGGACGGTTTGGCAGGCAGCGGAGGAGCGCTAAATGAAAATAGTGTTACAGATCTTATGGATCTTTGGGCACCATTGTGTTTGGAATGCTGTTGGAGAGTCTTACTCGATCTTAGCGAGCTGGCCAATTGGTTTAAGAGAGAAGAGGTTGCCGGGTCTATCAGGTCTTTTTTGAGGCCGATGTGTATAGAGGCTGAAGAAGGGTAGACCTGTTAGTTGAGGGTGAAAGGAAATAGGGGAAATCAAATGGAGGTTGGTTCTATGGGGGAAATGGAGAGGCTAGGGGGATGAGAGAGGGGAGATCTCGTGAGGGAGAAGTGGAGGGTGGAGTGATAGAGGGAACTCTAGTTCTTGCCCAAAAGTCAGGGGGGCAGTGGTTTTATTTGGTGTTTTGGGTTTTAGGTTTAGGTTTTTTCTTCAGCCCTTGTCGAATGACTCTTCTCTCTATATTTTTCTTAGAAATTTTTCCTCCCTTTTTTGCTCTGATTTTTCCTTCTCTATTTATAGAAAAGGAATCAATTTTCCCAAATGCTTGGTTAACCATATGTATTCTGATTTTTCAAAAATTGAGCAATATCAACATTGACTCAAATGAGAAAAATTTAATAACTTTGAAAATGACGCGTTAAAAGGTTTGAATGCATTCAAAAGACCTTTAAAATTTAAATTCTTTTGGAATGATGTTGAAAATGCTAAAAACGATCATACTTTCCTCTATGTAAATATATAAATAATGTATTTTTTTGGTTTTCATTGTTTTTTTACATTTTTTTGTTTTTTCAAATATTTATCAAAACATTGGGTCAAAATTGGGGTAGCAAAATTGGCAATTGGATTTTTGTATGTTGTGCCGGTATGCCCAAAGTGCATCCTCTAAACATAGGGTTCACTCTCTTCTCCAAGATGTGTTTTATTTCTCATTTTGAAATCTTAGCTTGTCCGTTGGTTTGTGGGTGATAAGTTATGACTACTCGATGGTGTACTTCATATTTCTGCATTAATGCTTCAATAGTTCGGTTGCAAAAATGGGTGCTTTGATCATCTATCATTGCTCTTGGAATTCCAAACCTACTAAAAATGTTAGATTTGAGAAATCCTACAACAACCTTAGAATCGTTACTACGAGTAGCTTTCGCTTTTACCCATTTTGAAATATAATCCACAACAAGCAAAATGTAAAGAAAACCAAAAGAACTAGGAAAGGTCTAGTAAAGTCCCATTCCCTATACATAAAAAAAAAAAGTTTGTGGCATTTCATATCCAACAAGATAAACCACCCTATTTGTTTTTTGACATTTTTCATAACTCTTGGAAAATTGGTAAGCATCCCTAAAAAGAGTTTATCAATAAAACCCACTGTCTAAGATTTTCCTAGTTGTTCTTTTGAGCCCAAAATATCCTCCACATGCATGACTATGAAAATAAGTAATAATGGAATGAATTTCATTGTTAGTTACACATCGATGAATAATTTGATTAGAACCTATTTTCTAAAGGTATGGTTCATCCTATATATAATACTTAGAGTAATTTTTTTAATTTTATTTTTCTTTTACTTATTTAAATCATTAGGTAACATTCTAGTAATTATGAAATTTACCATATAAGCAAACCAAGGTTCCTTACCTTGCATATGTAGTAGCTGCTCACCAGGGAATGTCTTAACAATAGGCAATGAATCTTCCTCATGCACAAGCCTACTCAAATGATCTACCATAAAATTCTCAACTCTTTTTCGATCCTTGATCTTTAAATCAAATTCTTACAATAAAAGAATCCAGCATATGAATCTCGGTTTGGATTCCTTCTTTGCTTGTAAATATTTGAGAGCTACATGATCAGAAAAACAATCACTTTATGTCCTAATAAGTATGATCTAAACTTGTCTAAGGAAAATACAATAGCTAAAAACTCCTATTTAGTGGTTGAATAGTTGCATTGAGTGAAGATTAGTGTCCTTGACACATAGCAAATGACATGACTTTTCTTTCCATTTTTTTGGCTAAGTACAACTCCCACAACATAATTACTCGCATCACACATGATCTCAAAGGGCATATCCCAATTTGGTGGCTGTATAATTGGTGTTGAAGTGAGTAATGTCTTTAGTTTATCAAATGATATATGACAATCTTTCTTGAAGTTATATGGTACATCTTTTTATAATAACCTTAGCAATGGTTATGTAATTTTTTAGAAATATTTGATGAACCTCCTGCAAAAACCTACTTGGCCAAAAAACCTGTGTATGTCCCTAACATTAGTAGGGTATGATAAACTCATAATTAAATCAACTTTGGCCTTATCAACCTCAATACCCCTAATTGAAACTACATGACCTAAAATTATTTCATATTGGACCATGAAATGGCATTTCTCATAATTTAGAACCAAGTTGGTGTTAATGCATCATTTCAAAACCTTGGTTAAATGATCTAAACATTGATTGAAAGAATTGCCATATACAGTAAAGTCATTTATAAAAATGTTAATGCAATTTTCAATCAATCCAGAAAAAAACGCTCATCATACATCTCTAAAACATACTTGGAGCATTACACAATCTAAAAGGCATACATCTGTAATTGAAAGTCCTAAATGGATAAGTGAAAGTTGTTTTTTCTTGATCTTCTTGAGTTGTAATAATTTGATAATAACCATAAAATTCATCTAAGAAACAGAAAATGACTTACTTACCAGTTTTTTAAGCATTTCATCGATGAAAGGAATTGAGAAATGATCCTTTCTTTTGTAACATTTAATTTCCTAAAATCGATGCACATTCTCCACCCATTCAGAATCCTAATGGCAATGAGTTCATTTTATTCATTGGAAACAAGAGTCAAACTTGTCTTCTTGGGAACTACATGTACTGGACTAACCCATTAACTGTCATATATGGGATAGATGATTCCTTGGTCAAGTGGTTTTAGAATTTCCTTCATTACCACTTTCTGTATGGCTGGATTCGACTTACGTTGAGGCTCTCTCATGGGTTTGGCATCATTTTTCAATATGATTCTATGCAAATTGTAGGGCTTATGCCTTTTATATCAACTAAAGCCCATTCAATAACTGTTTTATTTTCTTTTAAGACCATCAATAATTTTTCTTCTCTTATTCTCATGAGATCATTTGCAATGATCATTGGTAATGTCTCACCTTCTCTCAAGTACACATGCTTCAAATGCTTGGGTAAAGACTTCAATTCCAGTTTTAGAGCCTGTTCAATAGAAGGTAAAACCCTTTCATGAGAATTTAGTAGTTGTAAAGGAGAGTTAACTAACTTGTTTGGCATTTGAAATAGTGAATGCAAAAACATAATTGCTTCTTTCATGTCTTTATTATTCTCCAACTTTGCATCTCTATCTGTCTTGCTATGCTGTAATACAAAGTTCAACTCATCTTGCAAAATAGTTTATTCAAAATCATCTTGCATAATAGGGTCAATTACATCAACATGAAAAATAAATTCAGAGTCATTAGGATATTTCATAGCATAAAAAATGTTAAATGTTACTATTTCTCCATCAAACTCAGAAGATAAAATTCCCTTATACACATTGATCTTAGTTCTTGTTGTTTTCATATATGGGCTGCTTAACAATATATGAGTTGAATTTGAAGCAAATTCATCATCCATGTTTATAATGTAAAAATCCACCAGAAAAATCAGTTTATTTACTTTAATTAAAACTTCCTTAACACACCTTGGGGTTATGAATTAAACTTATCAGCCAATTGAATTATTACCCTTGTCTCCTTTAAAGGTCCTTGATTCAAAACCTTATAAATTGAAAGTGGCATAACATTGATCGATGCTCTTAAATCAAATATACCTTTTTCTACCTTATGATTTCCAATTAAGCATGGTATAGTTTGTTGGTTATTGAAACCTCTGAAATATAATTATGACTTAACTATCATAAATAAAATAAAATTGTAGTATGATTATGAAAACAAGGTCGAACCTAAGGGAAATTTCGTTTAATCTTCCTACAACATACTGAAATGAAAAAAAGAATGGGTGATTTGAATGGAAAAGAAACAATAATTCTAAAAATCATAAATCGATATGCCATTAAATCAGTTCAAGACACATCAACTCCTATAAATCTATTGATCATCGAAGTAAAATAAATATTCTTTCATGTGAAGGAATCTTTTAATAGGGAAATCGATGAGATTATGAGTACATTAATTAGGAAAAGCCCTCTGATCAATTTCTTACCATCAATCGAATGTAACATTGAAAGCAATTTTCATTCACTCAACAATAGTCCTAGGAGTAAAATCTATGAATTTATTATAAGCAAACATTCAAAAGCTTGATAATTTAACTTAGTTTATTCTTCCCTAATAAATCAAGATGAGAGTTGCAATAATCAAATTAATTCTTTTGCTTCTTATTCTAGTCCCTAACAACAATAACGGATTGAAAGAATCTAGAAAACATACATGCCATCCCAAAATAATTTAATAAGCTTAAATAACAATCAATACAATAATTCTGAAGAAAAAATAAATACTTGAATTTGAAAGAATTACAATGATAACGTTACTTCTTATAACTTTCTAATGGAGATGGTATGTATCCCTCTTGTACTGAAATCAAGAGTTAGTTCATACTTACTGGAAAATTAACAAAAGCAGATAAGAAAAGAATGATTTTTTGACCTTTGTTTCAACCGTGTTCTACTTTATTTATTCTCTTCCTGGGCTGCCAAATTTCTTCAGGATTTTAGGCTAATTAGAAGTCCTTATACTACTTCATTTCATCCTTTTTTATCTGGTCCTTAAGGTTGGATAAATCTTTTAAAATTTATGTTTAAAATTGACTTTGTTGCTGTCATAACTCTGTTGTAATTTAGACTCCACTACAACTTAAACTTTGTTTCTAACTTGTTTTTTTTTTGAAATATCTGACTATTCCAGCTGTATTCTTTCATTTATAGGATGTTATAGGATTAATTTATACCTTTATTAGATCCTAAGGACTATTGTTTTTATGTTAGACTCTCAGCTATAGTGGGATGCTCAACATTGTTATATTTCCCATCAGATCAGGAGACCCATCTCGTCCTTCATATTGCATCCGGGTTTTTGCTTTCAAAAAGATTTTATCTAACTTGGATTCCTTCATCAAAGTTATAGTCCTTGATGTGTAGATGAATCATCTAATTTTGATATTTTGTTTGAATATCTGGTTGCGAGTAGGATTCTAGCCCGAGTTTGCAGGTCTGATTAGAGGTCCAAATGAGATTAGATTTTTGCCCATAATACCTTCTTAGAAAGTTTGACATAGTAAACATACCTAGGTCTTTGCATTTCTAAGGCAATTTCCTTTACATGACTACGACCACATTTTACTGACTACAACCACTTCTCTTCAACTCTTATTTTCTCATTAATGTTCAACTTCTTTTTGTTGGTGCACATTTCTTTGAGAAATTTTGCATATCATATAATTTGCATGATCGAATCCAACAATAGAGTATTAACTTCAACCTTCCAAAAGCTTTCAAGAATAAGGGAATTTTTAGCATGTATATTTTTCACTATTCATGCTTGATTTTTAAATATTTTGGACGTGTTGCATAAGTTAATTAGAATTTTGGATCCCCTTTTGAACTATTGACCTTGTGGTAAATTAACATGTTTTCAGATACTAGATCACCGAGTAGGTAGAATCCAGCACTAAAGCTGAACATGATTGATTTTTGGGCTACAAAGGAAACTATACAACTCAGTTCCGGGCGTTCGTCACCATTTTCAAATATCTAAGATGAAGATCTACAAAACATATGAAGGGTATAGAATTTAGTTTTGCTGTTTTGAAGCCCAAAGAGCGAGTCAAAAAACAGGGATTGAATCAGACCCGAACATCTGCACTCCAATTGTTGTCTCAGGTTATGGCCAATATATCAAGTCTTAGAGGTCCAAAAATTACAAGATTAGTGTCGTTGGAAAGAAGATTCAATTTTATACAATTTCTCTAGAAATAGAGATCTTGGAATTCGTACGTTTTCTACCTCAAATTTGGCCTATAATATTTGGATAGGAAAGGAATACAAAACAGATAAGGAAATTTTCTTCTTTCCATCGGGGGGTAGAAAGGCCAGAATATAAAAGAGAAAAATAGAGATCAACTAGGGTAATAGAGAGACATAGTGAGACCTTAGAATACACCAAAAAGAAGAGAGGAGATAGAATAAAGGAGGAGACAAAAAGCAGAGAAAAATAGGGGTTGAAAATCAAAACTTGTTGGAAGACACCTAGCTACTTTTTTGCCATTCTCTACTTTTGAGTGATGTTCATTGTATCAAGTTTGTTTCTCTTTAATTTAACTATGGAGTAGACTTTTATTCTAGGATTTTTTTTTATGTAACCTTACTATGAACATGTGAACTATTTCTTTGATTGAGTTAATTCATTAGTCGTTAAGTATTTTATTCTTTGTTTAATGCTTGTGTACATTTGACCAACGTTTGCATGATTTGGGATTCAATTTGAGACTGAGAAGTGATTATTGTTTTAACTAGTGTTTGAAATACCTTAAGAAATCTATAGGATAGAGATATCCTAGGAGCTTTTGTAATCGTTAAAGGTTTTACGGTACTTAATATGTTTTGACAAGTTTAGGAATTTTGTAAAGTATATGAAGTTTGCTTATTGAGATAATTCATTGATACTCGAGTGAGATTAGTGTTTAAATTAGAAAAACCTGATTATGAATGCTAGGAAGAATTAATTCAATTGAGAAAGTTCACGTAGGAATAGTTACGGTAAGTTAGAAATTCTAGAATCCATCATAATTGAATTCACTAATATTTAATCAATTGGTTGTTTGTTTCTAATTATTAATTTTTGTTTTGTAACTATCTCATTCAATTCCTTAAATAGATCATAATTTAATAGACTTTGGTAATTATTAGTAATTTTTGCAAATCCTAGTGGGACGATACTCTACTCATCATTTTATTACTTATTATGATTTGTGCACTTTCAAAATTAATAAACAAGTTTATGGTGCTGTTGCCAGGGATTTTAGATAAAACTACTAAGAATATCAATAGGAGTTGAATTTAATCTAATTTGATTGCGTTTTGCCTTCAACTTTTTAGGTGTGTTGTTTGGTGTATGAGAAGTAGTAAAAACCAGTTGTTGCTGTCTTATAATCCTAAGATTGAGAGAATTACAAAGGGATTAAGAAAGAAAATGCGAGAGACTCAAAAGAACTTAAACATCATGGTAGACAATGAAAATCCTTAGCAAGACACACTGCATTGAGAGATTTTGCTCTCTCATAAGTGACAGGAATTCATTATGTTATCAGGAAACTAAGGATTGAGTCAATAATTTTGAGATCAAACCAGCAATATTACAGATGATTTTGACCTTAATTCAGTTTTATAGGCTGCCAAGTGATGATATTAATGTCCAAATTGCAAGTTTCTTGGAAATTTGTGACACATTTAAGCATAATGGCGTTACTAATGATGCCATTCGCCTCAGATTATTTCCTTTTTCTTTACAAGATAGAGTAAATAACTGGTTAAACTCCATGCCTACAGACTTAGTCATCAGTTGGGAAGATTTAGCTCATAAATTTCTTCCTAAATTTTTCCCACCAGTTAAGACAACAAAGATGCGCATTGAAATCTCTAATTTCACTCAACTTGAGAGTGAACCACTATATGAGGCATAAGAGAGATATAAGGATTTGCTTAGGTGATGCCCTTACTATGGACTGCCAAAGTGGATGTAGGTGCATGATTTTTACAATGGATTGAATGCCACTATAAGAACACTAATTGATGCAGTTTTAGAAGGAGCTTTTATAAGTAAGTCATAGGATGATACTTACAACTTATTGGAAGAAATGGCCATGAACAATTACCATTGGCAAAATGAAAGAAACATACAAAAGAAGACTGTTGAGGTGCATGAAATTGATGCAATCACGACATTAATAGCTCAAGTCCATTCACTTACCCAACAACTAAAAGCCACTTAACTAACAACAAATGCCATCCATACAACGTGTAACTTTTGCCATGGAAATCACACAAGTGAAGAGTGTCAAGTTGGGAACTCTTTCTCTCAAGCACAACATGCTCATTTTGTGTCAAGTTACAGTTGGTAGAACAACCCCTACAGTGCAACATATAATCTTGGTTGGAGAAATCATCCTAATTTCTCATGGAACAATCAAACTGTCATGAAGAATCCATCAATTCCATCCTCAAGTGAGCAAATGAAAGAGAAATCAAAACTTGAAGAAGCTATACACAATTAGTAAATAACACCAGCAAATTCATGACTGAAACAAATACCAATTAATTAAATTCAAAATTTAGAGGTTCAAGAGGTTAACTAGCCAACATGCTGACGGGTAGACAACAAAGAAATCTACCAAGCACAACTGAAATTAATCCTAAGGAGCAATGCAAGGCCATAACCTTAAGAAGTGGAAAAAAAGTAGAGTGGACTACTAGAAACAAGAGTGCAAGCAAAGAAGAAAGGGAGCAAGTGGCCAAAGCACTTCAAAACATGAAAAAATCTGACCCTTTACAACACAAGAAATAATGCAGAGAATTCCATTTCCATAGCGACTCAAGAAGAATAAACTTGATAAGCAATTTTATAAATTTCTTGATGTGTTTAAAAAACCGCATATTAACATCCCTTTTGGAAATACTCTTGAACAAATGCTAAGCTATGTGAAATTTCTAAAGGACATCCTTTCAAACTAAAGAAAGCTAGAGGAATATGAGACCGTTGCTCTCACTGAGGAATGCAATGCCATTTTAGCAAAAGAAATTGCCTCCTAAACTTAAGGATCTGGAGAGTTTTACTATACCATGTTCCATTAGAAATTCTATATTTGAAAAAGCTCTATATGATTTAGGTGCAAGTATTAATCTCATGCCTTTATCTATTTTTAAGAAACTTGGTTTAGGTGAAGCAAGGCCAACCATGGTAGCACTGTAATTGGATTACTGGTCACTAAAGCATCCAAGAGGAATAATTAAAGATGTCCTGGTAAAAGTGGGCAAATTCATCTTTCCAGCATCATCATACTGAATATGGAAGAGGATAATGAGATTCCTATCTTACTTGGCTAGCCATTCTTGGCCACTAGAGGAGCTTTAATTAATGTGAAGAAAGGGGAGCTGTGGTTAAGGGTGAATGAAGAGGAGGTGATTTTAATGTGTTCAAAGCCATCAAACAGCCAGATAGGGGAGGAGAGTTGTTTCAACATTCAAGTGGTGGACTCCTTAATTAATGACAAATTCAAGCATCCAACTGACTCGCTGGAAGCATGTCTGGTAAATAATATACTAGAGAAGGATGCTGAGATAGCAGAATATACATGTTAGATGGACTCTTTTGAACCTAATCGCATAAGGTACTTTGAAGATTTGGGACAAGCACCACTAAAAGTAGAATCAACCAGTGAACAAGCACTGGTTTTAGAACTATAACCTCTATTAGAGCTCCTTCGGTATGCATATCTTGGAGAAGCTTCCACTTATCCTATGATAAGCTTTTCCAAAGTTGAGGAAGAAAGATTGCTAAGGGTGCTGAGAAAACATAAGGTAGCTCTCGGGTGGGTATTGGTAGATATCAAAGGCATTAGTCCCTCCATTTGAATGCATAAAATTCTGTTAGAGGATGAAGTCAAGCCAACAGTGGAACATCAAAGAAGGCTTAACCCGACAATGTAAGAGGTAGTCTAGAAAGAATTGAAATGGTTACATGCTGATGTTATTTATACAATCTCTGATAGCTCATGGGTCAGCCTAGTTCAAGTTGTTCCAAGAAAGAAGGAATAACAGTGGTAAGATTTGTATATAACAAACTAATACCTACTAGAACGATGACTAGATGTAGGATTTGCATGGATTACCGAAAGCTCAACAAAGTAACTCACAAAGATCACTTCCCCTACCATTCATTGATCAAATTTTGGGCAGGTTAATTGAGTATGAATACTATTGTTTCCTAGATGGTTATGCAGGATACAACCAAATAGCCATCACACTTGAGGACCAAGAGAAGGCCACTTTCACCTACCTTTATGGTATTTTTGCTTTCATAAGAATGCCTTTTAGGTTTTGTAATGCACCGGCTACCTTTCAAAGGTGCATGATGGCTATCTTTTCAAATATGGTGGAGCAGATCATTGAGGTCTTCATGAATGACTTTTTTGTATTTGGAACTTCTTTCGATGACTACCTTGCAAAGTTGGCATTGGTTTTGGAATGTTATGAAAAGACAAACTTGATATTCAACTAGGAAAAATGTCACTTCATAAAGAAAGGTATAGTGTTGGGGCACTGGATTTCAAAAAAAGGAATAGAGGTAAACAGAGTTAAAATTGAGGCAATAAACAAGCTTCTGCCGCCAATTACAATAAAAGGGGTTAGGAGTTTCCTTGGACATGCGGGATTTTATAGGAGGTTCATCAAAGACTTCTCTAAAATATCCAAACTGCTATATATTATGTTGATAAAAGACACGCAGTTTTAGTTTGATGAAGAATGCAAGACAACCTTATGCTATTGAAAGAGAAGTTAGTGACAACTCCTATTGTAATTGCACTAGATTAGGAAAAACCAATTGAGCTGATGTGTGATGCAAGTGATTATGCAATTAGGGCAATCCTGGGGCAGTGGAAAAACAACGTGTTTCACACCATTTACTATGCTGACATAACACTTAATGACACTCAGCTCAATTATGCCACAACCGAAGAAGAGTTGCATACTGTGGTATATGCCTTTGATAAGTTTTGGCCTTATCTAATGGGAAATAAGGTGTCGGTGCATACTGATCATGCTGCAATTAGACACCTAGTGTCCAAGAAAGACGCCAAGCCCAGACTCATCTGTTTGATCTTGTTACTGCAAGAATTTGATGTAGAAATTAAAGGTAAAAAAGGGGACTGATAACATGGTGGCAAATCATCTTTCATGGCTAGAATTGACATAGCAACTAGAGCCTAAATTCACAATTATAAATGAAAGCTTTCCTAATGAAAGAATCTTAGCAATTTCCACTAAAATTTTTCATTCCTTAATATGCAGATGATGTCAATTTTCTTACAAGTAAGATCATTTTGCTAGATTTTTCTTTCCAACAAAAGAAGAAATTTCTTATTGAAGTCAAACACTATTTTTAGGAGGAGCCAATACTAAGGAATGTCTTTGTATAGAACAACATTCAAAATTTAAAGCTAGATGATGCACTATGGGTATATAAAACAACATTCAAAAATCAAAGCTAGATGATGCACTATGGGCGTATAGAATAACATTCAAAACACCTTTGAGAATGTCTTCGTATCGATTAGTTTTTGGGAAAGCATGTCATATTCTTGTTGAATTAAAGCATAAGGTATATTAGGCAATGAAATAAGTGAACATGGATCTACAGGTTGCAGGTGAGAAAAGAATCATGTAACTTAATGAGATGGATGAATTTTGTAATAAGTCCTATGAGAATGCCAAGATATACAAGGAAAGAATGAATGCATGACATGATAAACACATTGTATGTAATAAGTTTGTCCCTGGTCAATAGGTATTACTCTTCAACTCACAGCTTTGCTTGTTTCCTGTTAAGCTTAAATCACAGTGGTTAGGACCATATATAGTTGTTAAGGTATTTCCTTATAGAGCAGTGGAGGTCACTAATGATGAAAAGGGAACATTCATAGTGAATGGGTAGTGTTTGAAGCATTATAGAAATGAAAAGTCAATTGGCAAGAGGGATGATATCCCTCTCACTTCATCTTAGTAAAATGGAAAAGTCGAGCTAATAACTATAACTAAGCGCTGATTGGGAGGCAACAAAAAAAAAAAAACCTTATTCATTTCATTGAGTTGTGTAGGGATGAATTGTATAAGAAAATAACCAGGTGCAATAGGCAACTCACTCCCACATAGTCAAAGGTAAGTATTCATAAGCCTTTCTATTCTTTATTTTTCCATTGAGGACAATGCGAAATTTAAGTTTGGGGGAGACATTGCACACTATCACTATGAAAGACGTTACACATTAGAACTATGAAAACAAAGGGTGAAAGTGATATGCATTTAAAACCAGCTTTGATATTTTTAGATGCTTCATTATGTTATCCATGATATTCCTTGGCTTAGAATATATAATATCTTATAAAGTTGGATTAAGCAAGATTATTTTCTTTGGAATAATTGAAGTACACCTTTCTAGCAAATTCATGTGAATTGTGTAGTTATGCATAAAAGATAAGTGTGATGTTTCTTTCTTATTATTACCCTTTGAGCAAATATTAAAACAAGGTTTAAGTAAACAGGAGTGATAATGGGTATGAAAGTGAATGAATAAGTATATGATGCGTATTTGCTCCAATGTTTTGAGTTGCTTAGTAACTAGGAGTATTCATCACAAATGTTTACTTTTACGTCAAACGATAGCTTAAAATATGAGTATCCAAATGCATTTTAAGTTTGTGACTTATTAAGTAACCGGGTGCATTCATCACAAATGTTTGTATTCACGTCAAAAGATAAGTGATAAATTTTTTTTTAAAATCGCCTTTGTCAAAAGACAAGTGAAAGTGTGCTGTTGCTCTTGAAATTGGCTACCCTGTTTGTATTAGTGAGAAAAAGTAATGGCAGAATGATTGTGCATGGTTCAAGGATGCTAAACATATGAAACACATGAATAAGTTGGAAGTTTGTACGACGGTTTGAACTAGGAAAGCAAGAATGCTTAGTTTTCCTATATCTAATATTGTCTATGAACTAAGTCAAGAAGTGAATGTTTGCATGAGGGAGCCCTTTGAATGTGAAAGTTGAACTTATCATGAGCTTTTATCCCTCTGCTTTTATGGTTTCCTTTTTGCTTGAGAACAAACGAACATTCAAGTTTAGGGGTATTTGATAAGGGAACCTTTAACATGTATATTTTTCACTATTCATGCTTGATTTTTAAATATTTTGGATGTGTTGCACTAGTTAATTAGAATTTTGGATCCCTTTTTGAACTATTGACCCCATGGAAAATTAACATGTTTTTAGATACTAGATCACTGAGTAGGTAGAATCTAGCAGTAAAGTTGAACACTAATTGATTTTTGGGTTGCAAAGGAAGCTATACAACTCAGTTCTTGACGTTCGTCACAATTTTCAAATATCTAAGATGAAGATCTACAAAACATATGAAGGGCATATAACTCATTTTTGTTATTTCGAAGCCCAAAGAGCAAGTCAAAAAATAGGGATTGAATCAGACTCGAACATCCTGCACTCCAAATGCTTTCTCAAGTTAACTCTCAGAGGTCAAAAAATTACAACATCGGTGTTGTTGGAAAGAAGATACGTTTTCTACAATTTCTTTAGAAATAGAGATATTTGAATTTGCACGTTTCCTGCCTCAAATCTGGGCCACAATATCCGAATAGGAAAGGAATACGAAACGGAAAAGGAAATTTTCTTTTTTCCATCTAGGTGTAAAAAGGCTAGAATATAAAAGAGAAAAACATGCAAATCCTCATAAATTAATTTTTATTTCATAAACTATCTCATTTGATTCCACAAATAGATCATAATTTAAAAGACTTTGGTAATTATTAGTAATTTTTGCAAATCCTCGTGGAACGATACTCTACTCATCATTTTATTACTTATTTTGATTTGTGCACTTGCGAAATTAATCAACAAATATCCTACTGTCTTTTCCTTCCTTGCTTTCACCAAGTGCAACCAGATTCTTAGTAATATGAAAGATGGGTTTATTACCTACCTCACTAGCTAGTGCATCTATCATTTTAGGGGATGTCTGTTCTGCTCTTTTATTGCTACTCTCGGTTGCTGTTGAACCTAATGTTGAATCTAGCATGGTAGTCTACATCATGATTGTTGTTGAATCTGGTAGTTGGGTCTTGGTTCCTATTAAAGCTTGCGTTGTGGTCTACACCTTAGTTGTTCTAGAATTTAACGTTGAAGCTAATAGTTAGGTCAACACCTTTTTTCCACATCTTAGAGTCATAGCACTTGCATTTTCTCTTGGGTTAACTCAGCTTGAGAAGGTAACCTCCCTTTATTAACTTCAATACTCCTCACAGACAATGCAAGTTGTGAAATTTAAGTCTCCAAATTATGGATGCTTGTTTCCTGTTGGAACATTCGAGTATTTATGGCTAAAGATTTCACAAATTCATCTAAATATATACTTGAGTTTGATGCTTGGTGAGGAGGAAAAGCTGACTTGTTGTGGACATCGGGCTGAAAGGGTTGCTAGTTTGGGGGTTGACTGTACTTAAGGTTCGAGTGATCTTTTCAACTGGGGTTGTAATGGTTTGAATATGGTTTGTATTTCCTTGGTTGACTACACCTGAGGGGTTGCATCTTCATGAAGTTGTGGGCATATATCAATAGAATGTTTTGGAATCGCATAAATGCCATACACTCTAGATTGCCTAACTTGTTCTAAGGCTACTTATCTCATGAGAGAAGATAGTTTTTAATGTTGTGTCTCAATATTAGAATGCATTACCTCATTTACCTTTCTAGAGGAGTGGTTTGCTCTGATTCCAAACTGTTATGAGTTTGCTATCATTTTAAAGATCAAATCTCTTGCTTCCACATGAGTCTTTTTTACAAGGGCACCACCACTTGCAACGTTTATCGTTCTTCGATCCATGGGCAACAATCCTTTATAAAAAAAATATTACAGCAATAGTTGGTTAGAAATTTGGTGATGTGGGCAACTTGCGCATAATTGATCAAAACTTCCCGTTACTCATATAAAGTTTCCCTATTGTTTTGGAAAATTCCACTAATTGCTTTACGAATTTTTCCAGCCTGTGAGGGTGGAAATAATTTTTCTAGGAACTTCTTCTTCAAATCATTCGATGTTAGTATTGACCCTAAATAAAGGTAATAAAGCCAGTCATTTGCCTTGTCTGCTAAAGAGAATGAGAAAACCCTCAATTTAATTTGTACCACTATCACTCATTGTGGTTTCAAGGTTGAACAAAGAATTCCTTCAAGTGCTATATTAGTATTTGAAAATTCAATGCATAAAAGCTGCTAGTTCATGTTGAGAGTTGCGAACTCCTTTAATATTATATGTTCTACCATGTTTTCAGAAACTTCTACTTCTCCTTGGTTTTTAGATTTGCTGGTTGAAAGCATTAAGGTTTGTAGGTTCTTCTCTCGCCTCTTACCCTTTCTATTTGCTCATGCAGTTCTCTCAACTTTTAGATAAGAAACTAATTTATTGTACGAGAAGATATTGGCATAAATCAGTTCACTATTAAAGGAAAATTAGATTAAAAAAATTCCCTAGCTACGACGCCAAATTTTGATCGTTTTTCAGAACCTCTAAAATATAATTCTGACTTTTTTATCACAAACAAAATAATTTCTTAGTAAGATCATGAAAACCAGGTCAAACTCGAGGGAAATTTGGTTTAATCTTCCTATAATATACTAAAATAAAAAATAAAGGGGGGGGTTTGATCAGAAATTTAAATAAAATTAAAATATAAAAGGAAAATGTAAGAGATAATTCAGTGTTATATGCTCTGCTCAAAAGGGATTTATCCATTTGATGAATTAGATTGATCATCGAAGTAAAATAAATATTTTTTTAATTTAAGAAAATACTAAAATTCCTTTAAGCATGGAAGATTGAGAAAGATTAAATTAATTAGAAAAAAAAACTCCTAATTAATTCCTTGATGGAAGCAATTAAGAACAAAAGAAAATGATCAAGTACTATAAGTTACCGTTAAAAAGCTTAAGGATTTTTACATGTTTTATTCTTTTAACTTGAAAGTTAAAGCAAACAAATTCAATTATTTTTCTTTCTTTTTGATACAAATCAACAATTATAGATTGAAAACTTATAAAAAGAAAAGCATGCTTACCACAAAAACCATCCAAAAAGCTTGAATGAAAATAGTAGCTTACGTACCAAATTCAAGCAAAATAAGTACTTTAATGTCCAAAAATAAAGTTATAAATATCCCTTATCACAATTTAAAACAATAATGGAACAAAAATCCTCTAAATTATAGCAAAAGTTTAGTTCATATCTACTAGAAAATGAACAAAAACAGAGAAAAAAGAACTCTATAAAGAAGAAGAGGAGGCCTTCTTTCTACTGTGATTTGCTTTCTTTATTCCCTCCTTAAAGTACTATCATTTGTTAGGATTCTTCTCCGAATTATGAGCCCTTAATGTTACTTAATTCCTTCTTCTTTATCTAGTCATTAAGGTTGGTTAAATCCCTTACAATGTATATTGAAAACTGACTCTGCTGCTATCACAACTCTGTTGTAATTTAGACTCTGTTGTGACTTAGACTTTGTTTTTGATTTGATTTCTTACAATATATGACCATTCCAGCTGTATTCTTTAATTCATGAAATGTTAAAGGCTTGATTTGCTCATTTCTTGAACTCTAAGAGCCACTATTTCCATGTCAGACTCTTAGCCATAGTGGGATGCTCAACACTGCTAGTTTCTTCATCAGATCAGGAGATCAATGTCTTTCTTAAGCTTGCATCTAGATTTTTCCTTTAAAACAATTTTATTTGACCTGACATCCTTTATAAATGTTGTTTTTTTTAATGTGTACATGATTTTGAGCTTTTGAATCATATGATTTTGACATTTAAGGCTTAAGATATTTATGTTTAAATCTGTATTGTGAAAGTAGAGAATCCTGTTGTAAGAAGAATTTTTACTCGATTTTGCAGGTCTGATTAGAAGTCCAAACAAACTCGGATTTTTACTCATAATACCTTCCTAGAAAGCTTTATATGTATATTTTAACTTTGATTCAACCCACATGTAAATTACAAAACTCTAACTTGGTGAAAAGCCTACCACAAGAAACCAAGTCATAAACATAAAGAAAACATTGAATCTCTTATCTATTAGTAATTAATTCAAAAAGTCTTTTTGGCATACCAAACTTAATAAAAATAATTTTTAACAAGCTCAAATAAGCTCAAAACATATTAAAAAGCATAATGTAAAAAGAATAAAAACAAATGTATATTTTGCTTTTATGAATATTTATAAATGATATTTAAATATATAGTATGTTGGTTAATCTGAAAGCTACATACTGCCAAAGAGAAAGACATGAAGATTGTACGAATATATATATACATATATATACATATACATACATACATACATACATATGTATGTATGTATATGTATAGGGATAAAAGTTAAAGGAAGAAGTCTTCTATTCACGCAATTAACTCATGAAACCCTTCAAAAGACAAACAAATATACCCGAGAATGAAGACTTTGTCTTGCATGAGAAAAATGGGCAGAAGAACTGATGCGGACCAGCCCAGAAACACCAGCAAGGACCCATTACATGTTCCAAATGGACTAATGACTCGGTCCAAGACAAAGACATTGAAAGACGCATTGAATGCATTGGTTTTGAAGGTTTCCACCAAGTCAGAATTGGAAGGTCCATTGGAGTATCAAGAGGAGATCCTAGTACATCTTATCCATGTGCAAGAGGGGTCTAATACAACCTTATTTGGGCCATGAGATAAGGGCTTTATTTTATTTTGTTAGCTACAGCCCAAGGCTTGTTTGGGCTTAATTCATACTTTGTTTTAAGCTAGGATCCAAGGCTTGTTTGGATTAAGTTATGGGCTTTTCATTTTAGGGTTTTGGGCCAGTTTTGAGTGGACCTCATATAAGTCCATAAAAGGGTCCATTAGGGTTAACTTTTCAAGAACTATTTAAACTCATGTAGGTCAAAATTTCGGCAGCTTTGATGATTATTATTTTGAATTTTTCAGTTTTAACGTGTGAGAGTGATTCTTACATTCTTCAGTTCTTGAACGAACTGAATCTGACTTATCGAAGATTAACTGGCTTCGTGGCGTCATTCTACTCATTCCAATAGTGTTGGTGCCTTG
Source organism: Populus alba (assembly GCF_005239225.2). Lineage (NCBI taxonomy): Eukaryota > Viridiplantae > Streptophyta > Magnoliopsida > Malpighiales > Salicaceae > Populus > Populus alba. The sequence continues at coordinate 16,638,211 of NC_133291.1, forward strand.
GGGCAGGTTTTCATTGTGTCGCACTCATATCAGACCTATTTTGGCTTTCCGGGATCAGATCTCAATCTTGATTGTGGGTTGCGTGACCACGTGATCACGAGGTTCGCATTAGTTGGTATCAGAGCTAGGCTCCGAAACAAGGTCATATCATTCTGTTATTTTTGTCTTTTTTTAGTGTCCCTTAAGTTTTTCAGTGTTTGCATCCATCTTCTTGTTCTTCGTGTCTGTGTCATCTAAGCAAAAAAAAAAAAAAAGGTTTATATTTCATCTTGTTACTGTCTCTAATCATATTAGTTTGTTAAAAAGAAAAAAAAATCAGAAAGAAATAGAGAAAAGAGTGATTAGTTGAAATTTGAAGGATCATTCAATTTTTGCCGCAGAAACACAAATCTTGGTGAACCATAAGCAAACCACCTCGAAATCAATTTAAACTTCATATTCAGTCTATTGGGGGTGGAATCGCATGATATATCAAAGTTGGGCTTATTTTGATATTATTTGCTTGAGGTTTTAATTCGAGTTTCAATTTTGCCTCAAAACACTACTCTTAGTGAACCCTAGGTAAAACACCTTGGAATCTATTGAAACTTCATATTCTGAGTATTGGGTATGCGATTGCACCACATATTAAATTTGGGATTATTTTGATATTGGTTTCTTGAGATTTTAATTGGAGGTTCAATTCTGCCGCAAACTTTTGAATATGTGAAGGAATTGTATGATAATGACTCTGACTTTGCTGAGATTTATAATGCATGTGGACATTCAGCTTTCGGTAAGTTTTATTTGATGGATGGTTATTTGTTCAAAGAGAATAGATTGTGTGTTCTTGCTAGTTCTTTGCGGGAATTGCTTGTTCGTGAAGCACATGGGGGTGATTTAATGGGTCACTTTGGGGTTGCGAAAACCTTGGATGTATTGCATGAGCATTTCTATTAGCCAAAGATGAAAAGAGATGTGCAACGAATTTGTGAACAAGTGCATTGCTTGTAGAAAGACAAAATCTAGAGTACAACCGCATGGACTATATACACCACTACCTGTGCCTACTGAACCTTGGGTAGATATCTCTATGGACTTTGTTTTAGGTTTACCTAGGTCAAAGAAAGGTAGAGACTCTATCTTTGTTGTGGTTGATAGGTTTTCTAAAATGGCGCATTTCATTGCATGCCATAAAACAGATGATGCATCTCATATTGCAGACTTGTTCTTTAGAGAGATTGTATGTTTGCATGGCATTTCTAAGAGTATAGTGTCAGATCGTGATGTTAAGTTTCTTAGTTACTTTTGGAAGACCTTATGGGGAAAGTTGGGAACTAAACTCTTATTTTCGACAACATGCCATCCTCAAACAGATGGACAAACTGAGGTAGTGAATAGAACATTATCCCAACTTTTACGTGCTGTAATTCAAAAGAATTTGAAAAGTTGGGAAGAATGTTTGCCTTTTGTTGAGTTTGCTTATAATAGAACTGTACATTCAACTACTACTTTTTCTCCTTTTGAAATTATTTATGGTTTTAATCCACTAACTCCTATGGACTTAATTCCTTTACCTTTTGAAGAAAGGGTAAGTTTAGATGGTGAAAAGAAGACAAAGATGGTGAGAGAACTCCATAAGGGAGTTCGACTACAAATAGAGAAAAAGAACAGACTTTACGCTTCTAAAGCAAATAAGGGACGTAAACTGGTTGTTTTCCAACCCGGTGATTGGGTATGGGTGCACATGCGTAAGGAACGATTTCCTAACCAAAGGAAATCAAAATTACAGCCTCGTGGTGATGGTCCTTTTCAGGTTTTAGAGAGAATCAATGACAACGCATACAAAATTGACCTTCCAGGTGAGTATAGTGTTAGTGCTACCTTTAATGTTGCTGATCTTACTTTGTTTGACACAGATTTTGATTCAAGGTCGAATCCTTTTGAGGAGAGAGGGGATGATGCGGACCAGCCCAAAAACACCAGCAAGAACCCATTACATGTTCCAAATGGACCAATGACTCAGTCCAAGACAAAGACATTGAAAGACGCATTGAATGCATTGGTTTTGAAGGTTTCCACCAAGTCAGAATTGGAAGGTCCATTGGAGTATCAAGAGGAGATCCTAGTACATCTTATCCATGTGCAAGAGGGGTCCAATACAACATTATTTGGGCCATGAGATAAGGGCTTTATTTTATTTTGTTAGCTACAGCCCAAGGCTTGTTTGGGCTTAATTCATACTTTGTTTTAAGCTAGGATCCAAGGCTTGTTTGGATTAAGTTATGAATCTGATGCTCTATCCCCCTCAATGGTGGTAATCCGCTAGGAGTATCGTCGGGGAACACATCATCAAATCCCTGCAACAAAGAAATAGCAACACCAGGCATAATATGATCAAGATCATTAGTATTAAAGTAAGCCTCTTTTTACACAAGTAAGATCATTGGCTTGTTAGTGAAAAATGCAGATCTGACCTCACCCCTCTCTAGCATAAAAATTAGGTTGTTTCTTTAGTTTTTCCACACAATTCTCATCACACTTGCTGACTTTCTTCACTCCTCTTGTCTTACCTCCACTCTCGGCCAGATTTGGGTGTTTTTGAGTTGTGGTCGAATGGTTTGATTTGTTTGGAGTGTTGGCCGAATATTTGCTTGTGTTTGGATGGGTGGCCGAATGGGTTGTAGTGGTTTGGGTTTTAGCCTAATCTGATGGTCTTCTCTCCCCTTGTTCCTCACCTTGATTTTCTCTCCCCATCGCCTCATGCTCACTTTTTAGCTTTATTTGATCATCATACACCTGTTTGGGTGTAAGAGGTATAAGAGTGATGGTTTTACCATCTTTTACAATGGTATACCTATTTTTAACCCCATCATGAATTGCCTTCCTATCATATTGTCATGGTCTCCCCAACAAGATGTGACTTGCTTGCATTGGTACCACGTCGCACAGAACTTCATCAACATATTTCCCAATCGAAAATGGAACCACAACCTGTTTAGTCACTTTCACTTCGCCACTATCATTTAGCCATTGCAATCTATATGGTTTAGCATGCTTAGCAGTACACAAATTCAGTTTACTAACAAGGGTGGCACTGCAAACATTAACACAGCTTCCACTATCTATAATTAAACCACACACCTTTCTTTGTACATAACAACGCGTATGGAAGATGTTCTCCCTTTGTTCATTAGTATCATCTTCTTTGACCTGAACCTAAAGTGTTCGCCTTATAACCAAGGACTCCTCAACCGGTAATGCTAACTCATCCCCATCACTATCCTCCAATGGTGGCATGCCTTCACAATCAGAACTGTCACTTTCAGATTCCACATCACCATTATCTCTAATCATCATGATTCTCTTGTTTGGACACTCTGAAGCATAATGTCCATGTCCCTGACACCTGAAACATTTAACATCACGAGTACATTTAGGTTGAGTTTTAGATTTACCTTTGGCATCAGTAGGGACATCAACTTTAGCCTTTGGTGGTTCAGTTCTAACTCATCATACAAGGGGTTTGGGTACCTAGACATAAGAGAACGACCTATAAATTGAGTATTAGTGTTTTCATAGTCTTGTATTACCAAATATTGAATTTGAGGTCATTTCGAGATCGTTTGGTCTGGGTTTCAATTTTGTTACGTAAAAATTGCGTAATAGGATAGATTTGCGTCAAGTTTGAGAACATGATCTATACTGTTTAGGTTTGTCTTAATCTTTTTATTTCTATTATATTTGGGTTATCTAGGAGTCAAGTAATTGTTTTCCCTAATATTCGCTTTTGTTTTATTTCGTGTCTTCGTTTCGTCCACAATTCGCATGAATTTGCATTGCTACTCGCAAAATCGTAATCGTAGTTTCGTTTTGGTTTGTTTTCAGTATATTGTTTTGCTTCTTGAGTCTAAAAATTATAATTAGAGTGGGCCGCGAAAGCTACTGACTTTGATTTGTTGATTTCAGTTCCTAAAGAACCAAAAGAAAGCAAGTTGTGAGGTAAAAGGCGTAGAGAGCTTAATAGAGTGAAAAGCCTTGATTTTATTTTGTGTGATACACGAGAGATGTGAGGATATATTTTTGCTACTGACCAAATTTTGCAGATTCAAAGAATGTCTGAAAACAACGAATCAGCGACACAAAATGTTGACGTAGCTTTCCAATTGCGATCCATAGGCCAGCAACTTGAGCTGTTGTCTAGGACATACAAAGATCTGAAAGATAAGGTGAATTCGATAAAGCAACAGAATAGTGGGGCTGATCGCCGGGGAAATACGGTCCGTATGGCGACACGGAATGTCATATCTGATTTTGAAGAGTTTGTTGATGAAAACGTAGATGGGGGTGAAGATGACTATGATTTTGCATCAGCTGGCCAAGGAATCAGGTCTGGACCGAACAGGTCTAGGAGGAATGTGAATTTCCGTGGCATGAGCACTTATGAAGATATGGATGGGGACTTGGACACCATTAAACTGAAAATTCCTAGCTTTCAAGGTAAAAACGATCCGGAGGCTTATTTGGAGTGGGAGAAAAAGGTGGATTGGATTTTTGATTGCCATAGCTATTCTGAACAAAAAAAAGGTGAAATTGGTGATAATTGAGTTTACAGAGTATGCATTGATTTGGTGGGATCGGATTGTGATCAGTAGGAGGAGGAATGGCGAGCGACCCGTTCAGACTTGGGGGGAGATGAAAGTCTTAATGAGGAGACGATTTGTGCCAAACCACTATTATAGAGACTTATATCTGAAGCTCCAAGGTCTGAATCAAGGTTTTAAGACAGTAGATGAATATCACAAAGAGATGGAGATAGCAATGATTCGGGCTAATGTTGTTGAGGATAGAGAAGCCACCATGGCTAGATTTCTTAATGGGTTGGATCAGGACATTGTTAATGTGGTTGAGCTACAACACTATGTGGAGCTAGAGGACATGGTTAGTCATTATCATACAATTCCTTCACATATTCAAAACCTAACAATCTAGTATTCATGGTGTGTAAAAGAACATACCTGCGCGAGAGTGCATCAGCTACGATGTTCTCTTTCCCTTGCTTATACTTGATTACGTAAGGGAAAGTTTCAATGAATTCAACCCATTTTGCATGCCTCCTATTCAACTTACCTTGTCCTTTCAGATGTTTCAAGGACTCATGATCCGAATGGATTACAAACTCTTTTGGCCACAAGTAATGTTGCCATGTCTCAAGTGCTCTTACCAATGCATAGAGTTCTTTATCGTAAGTTGGATAGTTCAAGGTCGCTCCACTTAACTTCTCACTGAAATACGCAATAGGTCTCCGATCTTGCATCAAAACAGCACCTATTCCTATTCCAGATGCATCACATTCTATTTCAAATGCTTTCGTAAAGTCAGGTAAACCCAAAACAGGTGCAGAACATAATTTCTCTTTCAAAAGAACAAATGCCAATTCTTGTTCCTCCCCCCATTTAAACCCAACTGATTTTTTAACAACTTCATTTAAAGGGGCAGCTATTGTACTGAAATCTTTCACAAAACACCTGTAAAAACTAGTTAACCCATGAAAACTCCTTACCTCACTTACCGATTTGGGTGTAGGCCAATCCCGGATGGCCTTAACTTTCTCCTCATCCATCTCGATACCCTGTGCAATTACAACATAGCCAAGAAATACAATTTTTTCCATGCAAAAGGCACACTTTGTAAAATTAGCATACAATTTCTCACTACGCAACACACTAAGTACATTACGCAAATGATCAAGATGCTCAGTTAAGTTCTTACTATATATCAAAATGTCATCAAAATACACAACCACAAACTTACCTATAAATGCACGCAAAACATGATTCATTAAGCGCATAAATGTACTAGGTGCATTTGGAAGTCCAAACGACATTACTAATCATTCATACAAACCATGTTTAGTCTTAAATGTTGTTTTCCACTTATCACCTTCTTTCATCCTAATTTGATGGTATCTATTTTTCAAGTCAATTTTAGAGAAAATACAGGATTCATGTAACTTATCTAACATGTCATCAAGCCTAGGAATGGGATGTCTATATTTTACCATTATGTTGTTGATGGCCCGGCAATCAACACACATCCTCCATGTTCCATCCTTCTTTGGCACAAGTAGCACGGGTACAGCACACGGGCTCATACTCTCACGAATGTAGCCCTTTTCCATCAGCTCATCAACTTGCCTTTGAAGCTCCTTCGTCTCCTCGGGATTGCTTCTATAAGTTGGTCGGTTAGGACCGAGTCATTGGTCCATTTGGAACATGTAATGGGTCCTTGCTGGTGTTTCTGGGCTGGTTCGCATCAAGAACCCAACGTCGCAAGACGAAGCCCGGTAAGCCTATCTGCGTCTGTATCAATTTGATTGAGGCTGGTAAGAAGGTAAAGCCTATATATATATTGCGACTGCATTGTCTTTATCGCACGTCAATTAATTAAGAACCCCAACAACGCATTTTGCAGAGAAAATGAATAGCACAAGTGGCAGAATAATATCCAAACCTTTTCTCTCTCGATAAGCCACAAAGATAAAGCATAATGAAGGCAAAAACCAGCCCAAATGGTAGGACAGAGCAAAGAAGATAAAGGAAAATAGTTACCGGAGGAACCAATAAAAAAAACGATCACTATGCTGCATATTCTAGCAATAACATATCCATCGCCTTCCATTGTTTTCTTCTTATCATCCAACATAAATGTTTCCTGCAAAGAAATAAATCAACATATTCCCCCGCAGCGGTAGCGAGCACAAACACCAGCCTCATAGTTTCCGGCCCCTGCATATACCATGAACAATCAGAACCCGAACTATCCACCATGTCCAATGCGCAGAAGCACCCAAAGGTAGCTCCCAGAACACATACAAAATTTGTATGCAGCATACAGAAAACCTGGAACAGGCAGAACAAGCAAACCCAGGGGGTGGAAGGAAGCAAAACAGAGTAATACCTGGACTCCCTACTGTGAAATCAAACATGGAGATCAGAAAACCACGTTATGCAACCCAAACTCCACCCCCCTCCAATTGGCATCTCCAGATCAATCACAAAGTCTGTTTCTAAAGGGTTGAGTCGCATCTTTTTCCATCAAAAGATAACCGCCCTATCACAGCCTCACCATATCTGCTGACACCTTGTTTCGCAGGAACATCGGCCATGTGATTAGTGTACCTCAGGGTATGAGAGTAAGATACCGAACACATGAAAGAAGCGAACAATATTATCCAAACCTTCAACACTGTCTTCAAAGTACGTACGAATTAAGCCCTTGTATTACATGATTCAGGGGAATTAAGCTCGGGATCAAATCTGATCCAAGACACTAGCTATTGGTTGGATACGATTTTTGTTTTGTTTTTTTTTTTTTTCTTAACTGTAAACAACAAGCCAGACTCATGATCGAATTCATTGGTCAGGCCAGATCAGGCTTTATGACGATGAAACCCTCTAGGTCTAGCTAAAATAAACTAGTTCGCTAGGTCATTTCACCCACTCAATACAAGAATGCAGGATATTAGCGACGGAATAGTTCTCATTAATTACTACATCATTATTCGCATTAAGATTAATTCATGTAACATTTAGCGTAGGTAAATTAACAGGATCAAGATCTAGTGCTTTTGCTGGCATTTGAATGTCTTGGTTTCTCTTGCTGGAAATTAATTTTAGTATCAGTTCCTTGATGTTTGTTCTTCTTCCTCTGGCCGTATTGGTCTTATACATATGGCCAAGGCCTCATTTAAATATTTTTATTAATAATGTTGATCACGTTCATCAAAAAAGAAAAAAATTTAGAACAAAAGGCATTCATATCTTTAAATTTATGCAAACTGCGATTTTATTAGCCAAAAAGCACATATATAATAGTAGCATTGCATTACAAAAAGGAGTAGAAGTACGTAAACCATCTCTCAGCACAAACTACACATAGTAGCTAATACTCAATATACTTAATTACACATCCGACACCTATAGTATGATTTATAACATTATTGCAAGCTATTTTATATATATATATATATATATATATATATAGATATATGCATGAGCATACATGTATGTTATGAGTAACCAGAACATGTTTCATAATTTATTTGGTTAGTGCCTGATGCGTAGCTAAGTTAGCTCATCGATGGATCAAACCCATAACGCGCCAGCACGTTTAAGCATTGGGATTAAGGAACGATTAAGGTGAAGGCTCATCACCTCATTGGCTCCACCCACAAGTTCACCTCCAATGAACACGGCCGGCAATGTTGGGCATCCAAACCTTGAGAGTGCTTGCTCAATTTCCCTTCCTCTAGGCATCTCATCAAGCTCATGGACAGCCACGCTCACCCCAAACTCATTGAAGAGAGTCTTGATGGTGTGGCACATACAGCAAGTGCTCTTGCTGAAGATCACAACTGGTCTCTCGGATGCCAAATTTGTCACCCTCTCCATTTCCAAACCAACGAGCAAGAAACAAATGCCAATGACTCAGCAAGTTTAATTACAAGCTAGCTAGAAGTCTCAAAACCGATCGAGCAGGAGAGAAACAAATGATGTAGCTCGCTAGTAAGGAATATTGTGATGGGCAGTTAAGTTTTTTTGTTATGAGGTGCTTGATATCATGAGACTCGTTTATATAGGGTTAGATTTGAAGGTTTTGGGTGGATTGGCAATGGTAGAAAAGAGAAAAAGATTTGATTGCGAAGCAAAATAAGAATGTTCTGCTAGATATTTCGGACGGTTTCTAAAATCACTGATCGATTGATACATGACACAAATAGAAGTGTGACACTACACAAAAAGTAATTGCACGATATAGATGAAGAATCTTTCATACGGAAAATAGAGACGTCTCCTTTGTACGGTATTTCACATTATCAAAATAATGACAATATGTAATCTTACACATGCAAATTGTTCTGTAACTTCTATCCAAAGTTTGATGATCTATGTATTAAAGTGCATTTTGATCAATTTCCTTTGCATGGAGGCATATGTGCTGAGTAGTAGAAAGAAGTTGGATTTATCCATTTGGGACCTTTCTCTGATTGTGTTAAGATTCGCATCCAATTCATCAAGAATGGATATGTAAGTGAGGGAGAAGGTCAGATAAAGGACTAGCATGCATACTCTTGAATGTTCATGATTTTATCTGTCATAAATAGATTTGTGTTCCAGCTTATAAGTAGGTAGAACCACTTTCATGATCTTTGCTCATTACTTCTCCATTTAATGCTTGCAATCCCTAATTAACAAACTAAATTTGGATGGCTGTGAAATGAAAATTTATCAAGAATAATAATAGAACATGCATCAACCACAATTTCTAGCTTGACAGAAACTTCTTCTAGACATGCAAGAAATCCTTTTCTTTCTTTTCTGGGTGCTAATGAGCTAAGCCTCCCCTCGCTTTCGGGCACAAAGATTTTTTGCCACTTACAGTGACTATTCACGAAAAGATAAGACAAATGCCGAGAGGTCCCCAACACCATCCTTTCTTTTTATATTTTTTCACATCACAGTTCCCTTTTTTTTTCATTTGAATTATTTTCTTCAGTAGTTATTATATATACAAACAGAGAGAGAGATCTATGTGTATTTATAAAAAACACTTAAGTTCAATTAAATTGTTTAGTGATTAAGAGCCACAAATAAGATTTTTATGTCTAAACAGCTTACATATCTTCCATAAAAGAATAGCTATAATTATTAAGTAATGATCAATTAAAATGAAAATTCTATTGCTATCTATAGAACATGATAATCTAAGTTGCATAATAGATTTTTAATTTTTATATATAATATTTTTTTGAGAACTCTGCTGAAAATTGGAGATGGTATTTCTGGTTCCACAAGAACCCCATTATTAACTTCATATAAAGTTATTTCACTTTCTTCTTCCTCTTCTTTTCATCATCACCCATTCGAATCTTTGTCGTATAATTTGATTGCAATGTAAAAAGCATACAATTTGATGTATATGGTGTTGGGTTTCTCGCATATTATACACGTAGGGAAAATCATGAATCAAAATTATTTGGGAGTTCTTAGAACTACGTTAGACAGATCTAGAGTTATATAAGGATTTATTACCTAAAGATTTGATCTTATTTAGCTTTGAATAACTCTTTAAAGGCAAAGTTATCACATATCACAAATTATCTAATTGTTCAACCTTTAACAGTAATCCACACAAACCACCAATAAGAAATCTTCTAAATTCCTATTTAGGAGAAATAGATTGTTATATCTAGAGTGCTAGCTATTATAGAATATATAGCATGTATATATTTGAATAGAAAATTAATGTAGGACCATTCTAAAGTTGCAATCCCTGCAGTTATTGTCGTGTTCTGCCACATATATATATAAATAGGAAAGGTTGGCTAGGGCACAAGCCATTCTATTATTCTTAACTTGGTTTCAGAGCCCTAAACAAATTAAAACACTTTCTCTTCTCTTTGATATGGACTTCTCAACCCAGCCACAAGCTACCTCCCTCTTTGCAGCACCGACGATGCCAGCTTCCCCTTCTGCCGCAACCCTACCTATTCTGGTGGCTATCTTGTCTTCTTTGGTCAGACACCGTTACAGGTTTGATGAAGACATCGGTGAGTTGATCATGAGAGGGGATAAAATGAATTTGAATCTCTTTTTTTGAAACCCAGTCACGAAAAAAGTAATAATCTACCTTAGCATGCTTAGTGCGAGCATGGAAAATAGGATTCACGGAGAGATAGGTAGCATCAAGGTTATCACACAAAATGGTAGGAGTAGAGATGGAGGGAACCTGGAGATTTGCTAACAAATATTGAAGTCAAATGACCTCAACAATACCGTTTATTAAGGCTTTATACTCAGTCTCGGTAGAGGAGTGAGCAACTGTGTGTTGCTGGCCGAATTTCCATGAAATTGGTGTCTGACCAAAAAAGACAAGGTAGCCACTCATAGATTTGCAATTATCAATACTACTAGCCCAATCTGCATCTGTAAAACCATGGAGAGTAAAAGAGGAATCGCAAGTGATATGAAAGCCATAAGATGTCGTACTTTTAAGGTAGCGTAAAATGCCTTTAACAACAGCCCAATGAGAGTCTATAAGAGCATGCATAAACTAACATACTCTGTTAACAACAACGCAGATATCTGGGCGGGTGAAGGTAAGATACTGAAGAGCACCCACAATTTGACAAAACCATGTGGAATCAGAGAATGAAGTATCTAGCAATATAGTAACTTTTGAAGGAGACACTGGAGTGTTAATGAGTTTGCAATAAGTCATATCAGCCCGAGTGAGGATGTCAAGAATATATTTGTGCTGACGAAGCATCAAACCCATACTTATAGACTGAACTTCAATACCCGAAAAGTAGTGAACTACGCCTAAGTCATGAAGCTTGAATTTAGAGCTTAGTAATTGGATTAGGCGATGGAACATAGCAGAATTGCTATCTATAAGTAGGATATCATCAACATACTAAAAGATAAAAGATATTAGTGTAATAAGACAAGATAAACAGGGAGGAGTCAACCTTCAAGGCAAGAAAACTAATAGAGAGCAAAAAATCACTTATATGAGTGTATCATGCCCTTGGTGCTTGTTTTAAACCATATAATGACTTGTGCAATCTACACACATGAGATGGAAGAGTAGAGTCAACAAAACCTGGAGGTTGTTTCATATAGACATCTTCAGCAAGAACGCCAATGAGAAAGACATTATGAATATCAAGTTGATGAATCTTCCAATTGCACGAAACCGTAATGGAGAAGACTAATCGGACGGTGGCTTGCTTAATAACTGGGCTGAAGGTTTCAGAATAATCAATGCCTTCTTACTAAGTAAAACCTCTAGCTATGAGGCGTGCTTTATAACGCTCAATGTTGCCATCCACACGATGTTTGATCCAATACACCCATCTGCTACCAATAACATTCATCAAATGATGAAAGGGAGTAGACCAAGTATGATTAGAGCGCAAAGCCTTGATCTCACCATACATAGCATCATGCCAAATGACATACCTATCAGCATTAGAGAAAGCAAGAGGTTCTGAAGAGGGAGAGTGCATTACCGAAGGGGAAGTAGTGACAATGGTAGTGGAAACAACTAGATTGGTTGACTTCAGCTGCCGCAGTCGAAGAACCATAAGGTGTTTATTGATCAAGGGAACCAATGCAGGAGAAGAAGATGGCAATAAGATGTCTTGTTGCAGCAGATAGAAGGAGAAATCAACCACAAGATCTAGGCCCACCGAAGGGGTTAAGGGGAATCTACCATAAACAAAGGACTGCCTGCAGAAACAAGATTATCAGTAGAGGCAAAGTTGGTAGCAGCTGGGACACTGGCCAAATGAGAAGGAGCAAAGGAAGAAGTAGAGGTTGTCCTAACACTAGCAGAGTAGTCACCCTGAAAGGTGGGGGACACTGATTTGCAAATTGTATTTGCAGCTAAATGGTTAGATAAACATGCATGTGATGATGGGCAAGGGAGTGGTGGATGTTGTGGTAGGTGGGTTATTTATGGTGGTAAGGCTGTAGGAGTGGGGAACAACAGTGAATGGAGTAGATCTGGGAGGACAGTAGTGATAGTATGGGTGGGGGGGAGTGGATGAAACCTTTGCAATTTGTTTAGAATTTTAAAATGGAAAGATATGTTCATGAAAACAGACATGACAGGAGATATAAATACAATGAGATGCAATGTCAAGACACTAATATCCAAGATGCGAGGAGCTATAACCAAGAAACACACATGGAGGGGAATGAAAATCCAATTTATAATTGTTATAGGGACGCAAAAAAGGAAAGTAGAGACATCCAAAGGTATGCAAAAAATGATAATCAGGGGATCGTAGAAACAAACAATCAAATGGAGATTTGTTTTCAAGAGCAGGAGTAGGCATGTGATTTATAAGATAAACCGAGGTTTCAAAAGCATAATTCCAAAATTGAAATGGTGTTTTGCATTGCCTTAGAAGAGTAAGTCTTGTTTCCACAATATGCCTATGATGACGTATTGTGCCATTTTGTTCAGAGTGTGAGGACAATCAAATGATTTTTCAATTGTTAGTCTCCAAAAATAAGACTATTTGTACCAACAAACGTTTTAATCTTCAATGTCAAAGTTGTCCATTAGGAAAATCATTGTGTTTGTCTTAAGACCTATGGGTCACAAAACCTCTGCTCCACTTAATTTTTCTAGGTTTAGAAATATAATCCTTATATTAATTATATTTTAATCTTTAATTTCTTAAAATATATTTTAATCAAGTCATACTTAATTATATCATCTCAATTTAATTTCTGACTAATGGTTCTTACTGTTTATGACCCATTAGGTTCCTAATATCTTAACCGAAATATAAATTATAATTATAATAAAATAGAATTAATTAAATTAAAAAATTTAATTTATTATCAATTAAATAAATAATTATTTTATATTTGAAGATTAGGTGCATCGTCTAGCAACATGTCATGATTTCCAAAATATTAGAAAAGTCATTGGTGGTTTGACTTAACCTTTTAGTGACCGATTTTTCAATGTAATTAATATCCTTTCATCAATAATGTTCTGATTTAATATTAAAATATAAGTATGTCAGCTATGTTAAATCATGTTTTTTTCTCTACATAATAGTCATTGATAATGCTAGCAATCCTAGGCACGCAATTGAAACTTGCTATGCTTTTAAAAGGAAGTTGTCAGAACTTATCAAAATGGAGTGGGTATCTTTTCAAGATGCGCCCAACATCAATTCAAATCCACTGCCTAAACATGTTGCTGGTAATTCGAGAGTGGGCATGATAGAGGTTGGTAATCAAAACCAACTGTTGAAGGTACCCATGAAAAGGTTGCACGACATGTTGTTATAGTTAGGATTCTTAAACATGAACACTGAATATCAGCTGGAAGGGATAACTATTTTGAGTTCTACGGGATGGAGGGACATCATATCAAAGATTGTATCAAGTTTCGTCAGAAAGGTTGCGAAGATGCTAATCTTGGAAGAATTGAGACTTGAAACCATGGAGGGCAACTAGGAGGTGAGTATAATGGAAGGACGAGATAAATCGTCAGAGGTATGTAAAGTTCAAACTACAGCTAATGGGTTACCAAAGCTAATTCTAACTAAACCTTCATTTGTAAAAAGAGATCATAGTGCAATGCCATATAATTATGGTTATACCTCAAACATTTAAGCCCCCTCCCTTTATTTCATACTAAGATCAGTGGGCTAACATGAAGTGGCCGTTGTTTTATGCCCAAGGAGTTGAAGAGAGTCAAAGGCAAAGAAGTGGTGGATCTTGACAAAGAAATGGAGGTGAATAAGCCAATAACAGAAGAGGAGTCAAATGAATTTCTGAAGTTGATAAAGCATAGTGAGTACTGCATAGTAGATCAACTCAAAAAGACTCTAGTGATGATATCCCTCATGTCCTTGATACTAAGCTCAGAGCCGCATCGAAATGCCTTGCAAAATGTATTGAATGAGGCATATGTACCCCAGGATGTTGAACAAAAAACCATAGAGCACCTGGTAGGGAGGATCCACGCTTCTAATTACCTATACTTCACCGCTGATGAATTAGATGCTAAAGGAACTAGGCATAACAAACCTTTGTATATCATCGTGAAATGCACAGATTGCCTTATTGGAAAGGTACTCGTCAATAACGGCTCAACTCTTAATGTATTGCCAAAACATATGCTAAAAGAAATGCCAGTCGACGAATCTCATATGAAGCCTAGTACCATAATGGCAAGAGCATATGATGGCTCACCTAGATAGAATATTGGGACTTTAGAGGTAGAGTTGTATATAGGACCATAAATGTTCTTAGTGGTACTCCAAGTTATGGATATCCACCCTTTCTATAGTATGTTGTTGAGAAGGCCTTGGATTCATCCAATCAAGGCGGTAACTTCATCATTACACTAGTGTTTGAAACATATCATGAACAGGATGTTAGTAATCGTAAAAGCAAAGGAAACAATCTCCATGGTAAAGAATATGGCCATACCTTTCCTTAAGGCAAAGGATTGCACGAGTGAGAATCTTCATGCCTTTGAGATTGTAAACACTAAATGGGTACCTGAAAGCATAGTGTTAAGAAAGCTGAGGATTTCAGAGCAGCAAGGATGGCAACTAAATGCTTCTTGGAACGTGAAATCCCACTCCAGTATGACCCTATCACTAGAATACCAAAAAGGATTAAGCTGATCAAGATAAGATGTGCTAACCAAATATTTGGGCTAGGATATAAGCCTAGGAAGGAGGATCATCGTTGGGTTGTCGATAGATGAAGAGAACGAAGAATGGCTAGAATCGAGGGAAGGGAGCCTGAAAAAGAACTGGAAATCCCTCCCCTGATGGTGTCTTTCCCAAAGGCAGCATATGTGACGCAACCATATAACGGAGTAGAAGACATTGTTCAATGGTTGGTAACTATGAGCAACAACACCATGGAGGAAGATAAGGTGGGAGGAAGTGACATGACAATAGTAGTTGAAAGGGAAGATGAAGCACTACCACCACTGACTATTCATATTCTAGAAGAACTCCTTACCAAGACTTTTGTGCAAAGGCTGGCCGAAGATAAAAAGTTTCAAAACTAGGTGAACTAAGAAGCCCAAGTAGTGTTTAAAAATGTAAACCCACTTTGTTTGCCTTCATATGCCTCTATCATTGTTTTATTTGCTTTTGTCATTCTGGTTGATAATCAAGGCTCATGATATCAACTAGATTTTGTATTTGTCATTGAGCTCACTTTTATCATAATCAATGAGATCATGTTTTTCTCTACATTCATTTGTCTTTTTTTATGCTTGCTTTTACATTAAACATTTTTCACTTTTAGGAATCCTGAAAGCAAATCTTCCACAACATCACGTACATTTAACATTAAGAATGAATGGCCAAAGTCCTAATTCAGAATTTTCTAGAGAGAGAATCTCTCGGTTGTAAATAAGAGAAACTGTTGTGCCCTGGCTAAGCGTTTCTCATTCCACTGTGCAGCATTTTCTTATCTAGTTCTCGGCTTACCACGAAGCTTTTCTTCTGATTAACAATGATTAAATCAAAGGCTAAAACATCATCTTTTAAGACTACGTAAGGTGAGTTTAGCCTACAGGCTCCCTGCCATGGGTCAGCTTCATGACTAAATAGGGCCTTATCTCGCAGTCGTTCATTGATTCACCACGATGTTGCTTTGCCCTATTCTATGCCTAGAAAGAAAGTGGTTCTGGCTAACTTTGTTTCACCCTCTAGTGGTGTTAGGGTTTCAGCAAAGCACAAGAACAAACCCAAGCAGAGGAACAGTTCTCCCCACTCCTTTACCATTCCTAGCACTTATAATGAAGGTTCTTCTAAGAATCCTTGAACTTATTCTGCTCCAAAAGAGTGTTTAGTAGGGTCCCATTAGGGCTCTCCTGATTCAGATTCTAGCAACCCGACCCGAGATTCAACACCTGTTTCCTTTTCTCAATAGTCTTTGGGTTAAAATTGCTCTTCATTTACACCTCCAAGTGGTGGCCCCTTTGTGGATGATCATCCCACTTTAAATTCTAAGGCTCCGACCACACCACTATCGGTAGGTTGCAGTGGCCCTGCCTCAGATATTCCACCAGGTAACCCAAATCCATCTCCTCCCCCGCTTGTCCATTTCCTTGATATTGCAGAATTGGAATCTTGTCATCTGAATGAAGTTGACCTAGGAGCAGCCACACCTAAGTGGTGTTTTTGTTTAATTGAGTATGTAGTAGGGAAATTCCCTGGTTATGCGTCCTTATTAAACTTCATAGTAAGAACTGGCAACATAAAGCCCAATTCACTATGCATGATTCAAGATGGTTAATATTTGCCTTTTCTTCAGAACTAGAAATGCTTGAAACCCTCAATATGACATGCCCGATTCACTTTGTGTTTGGTCAGCCACTCATTTTGAAAATCATGCTTGAGTTCTTTGACTTCCAAGCTAATGACATGACAAAGCTGCCAACTTGGGTGAAATTACCCAACTTACCTTTGAGATGCTGGACTCCTTTATGTCTATCGAAACTTGGTAGCATGATAGGGAAGCCAATCCATTGTGAAATTCCCACAGCAAATATGTCCAGGCTTTCATATGCTAGAATACTGGTAGAGGTGGACTTGTTGTAGGAACTTCCAAATGCTATCCAGGTTGTCTTACCCAATGGCACACCCTTCTCTCAGCAGGTCATTTATGAATCCCTTCCCAAGTTTTGCAAAGATGTCGGGTTATAGGCCATTCTGCCAATGCATGTAATAGAGGTCACAGTCCTATGCAGAAAAATTGTCCTTATCCAGCTGTTGTTTCTAAGGATGCTGATGTTGTTAGGAAACAATAGTCTGATGGTGCAGACCCCACAGCATAGAACACTACTACTGATGCTGTTAATCTTATGAAAGACCACTCCCATTGTAACAACCCGACTTTTCAAGCCTAAAACAACAATAATTTTATATATATATATATATATTTTGACACACATGGTTCTGGA
This sequence comes from Populus alba, assembly GCF_005239225.2. Taxonomy (NCBI): domain Eukaryota; kingdom Viridiplantae; phylum Streptophyta; class Magnoliopsida; order Malpighiales; family Salicaceae; genus Populus; species Populus alba. The sequence goes on from NC_133291.1 coordinate 16,655,719, forward strand.
ATTGACGAACCTGATCCCTCACATCATCAAAATACGATCCATACAATCAACATTTCATTTAAAAGTGAATCTTATATAAACACATAATATTATGGTTGCATGATTAGAAGTTCATAATAAAAATATACATACATAGACATGAGTTTGCATTTCTGTCATACTAATAGCCATTATGAATTTAAACAAAAGGATCTAATAAAAGTTATACATTCAATACATTGGTTCATACAAAATACGTTGTGATTTAGAATGCATCTACATGATCCCTTGCAAAAGTAGGTTCCCATGCATTAGGTTTCCTAGACATTTCGTTGGTGTGACGTCCCTGCTGCAGCATAAAACATTTAAAAGAGTGCAATTACTTAATAATAATAATGATATTAAATTGTCTAGTAGTTAAATAAAGCATTAACATTTATAGTTTCTTCATGTACTTGTATAAACAACGTGTAGTACATATAGATACACCAATTCTTGCAACCAACCATAATCTTAAACTTGGCTATCCTCTTAAGGCATCATTTGCTAAGGTTAACTGTTCACTCACCCCGGTCATCCATTTTGGATGCCATTAGTCAAAGCTAATCAATCGTTCGTCCCAGTCATCCACTCGGATGCCATTAGCCGAAGCTAATCATCCATTTGTCTCGGTCATCCATTTGGATGCCATTAGCCAAAGCTAGTCAATCATTCATCCTAGACATCCACTCGGATGACATTAGCCAAAGCTAATCAATCATTCGTCCCGGTCATCCAATCGGATGCCATTAGCCGAAGCTAATAAATCTTTAGTCACGGACATCCAGTCGGATGCCATTAGCCGAAGCTAATCAATCATTTGTCCCGACCATCCATTCAGATGCCATTAGCCGAAGCTAATCATTCATTTGTCCTGGTCATCCATTTAGACGCCATTAGCCAAAGCTAATCAACCATTTGTCAACGTTTAAGCGTTCGACAATCTAATATCTATTCTAACACAATATGGTAACATTCAAGATAAAGCATTTTATTATTCAACATATGAAAAAGGAAGGTGTAAGTCACCTACCTGCTCCACCTGCGGGTTGTTCTGGTCTTGATGATGGTCCAATCCCGGTTGCACCATCTAAAACATCAATGGTCATAAATCAGTACATAGGTATCTTTGAATCACATTCGTCACGACACTTATTTCAAGAGTTCATATGTTCCCATTTAAGTTTCCCACATTTTACATCATCATACCATGAAATTGTTACTAGCATATAAGTCATTTCAGCCTAGGAGGCATATTGTAGAAATTGGCAGCGAAAACTGGTTCACTACAGGCTGCTAATTCAACAGCGAAGCTGGTTTTCTGCAGGTGGCCAATTCGTGAATGAAAACTAGTTCGTTGTAGGTTGCTGATTCGGCAGCGAGAATTGGTTTGCTACAGCTTGCTGATTCGGCAGTGAAAACTGGTTCGCTACTGACAACTTAATTTCGGCAACGAATGTTAATTCGCTGCAGCCGACACAGTTTCGCAGCGAATCATAATTTCGCTGTTGATCACATCATTCGCCAGTGAATGATAATTCGCTGCGGACGACACAACTTCGACAGTGAATCACAAAGTCGCTGCAGAACACACGATTCGGCAGCGAATGTTAATTCGCTGCAAATGACACAACATCGGCAGTGATTCACAATTTCGCTGCAGATAACTCAGTTTCGATGGTGAATGGTCATTTGCTGCAGCTGACACAGTTTTTGACAGCGAATGTTAATTTGCTACAGAAACTCAGTTTCGTCAGGGAACCACAAATTCACTGCAGAACACGTCATTTGGCAGCGAATGCTAATTCGCTGCGGACGACACAACTTCGGCAGAGAGTCACAAACTCGTTGCAGAACACACGATTTGGCAGCGAATGTTAATTTGCTGTAGACGACACAGCATTGACAGCGATTCACAATTTCACTGCAGACAACTTAGTTTTGGCAATGAATGGTCATTCGCTGCAGCTGACAGAGTTTCGACAGCGAATGTTAATTTGCTACACAAACTCAGTTTCGTTAGTGAACCACAAATTCGCTGCTGAACACGTCATTTGGTAGCTAATGTTAATCCGTTACGGACGACACAGCTTCGACAGCGAGTCACAAACTCGCTGCAAAACACACGATTCAGCAGCGAATGTTAATTCGTTGCAGACGACATAGCATCGGCAGCGAATCATAATTTCGCTGCTAAATGCACATTTTTGCAAGAACACACACCTCACATGCTATAACAATTCCAGCATATCAGTTGTCATTAAGTTCCAGCAGAACACACACACATTGAAATCATCAATTCCCGCATATACTCTTTCAACAATTTCCAGCAGGACACACACATTCAAACCATTAATTTCAACACATAATCCTTCAATACTTCCAGCAAAACACACACACATGTATGCTGGTCAACCCTATAGTTAAGGCCAACTCTCGACCATAATTTGTTATTTCCATTTTATTCACTTTTCTTTGTTAGATGTTCTGGGAATTTTGCCTCATTTCGTTTCTGTTTCCTTATCCTCTTAGTTAATTTTAGTTTCCTTCATAGCTAGCTTAGGTCTTAGGTCAATTTTTTCTTAGGGTCTTCTTCTTCATTTCCGATTTTGGGTCTTAAGGAGAAGAGGAAGGGAGTTTCATCACCCATACCTTTCGAATCTAACTAAGTTTGAGGAAGGTTTGACACTATTCTTTCTCTTCTCCTGTTGGTTCTCCTCCTTCTTCCTCTAATGTTTTCTAGCTGTTGGTTCTTCCTCCTTCTAGACAGCTGTCAAATCTTCTCTTAAGGTCTCATCTTTCCCTCACATGTTCACAAGGCACTCTCTTCTGGTTTGGATTAGGTTTATGTTGGGAAAGAAAAGGGGAAGAACGACATGCAGCTGCTGGAGACAGCTTTAGGAAAAGGATGGGTCATCATCTCTCTCTCTTCCTTGTATTTATACTCCCCATTAAATAAGATGGGTTGTTTGGGTTTGGTTTAGATATGTTCTTATCCTTGTCTTAGTCTATCTAAAATCATTTTTACCCCTCCCTCTCAGCTCTATGTCACTGTCGATCAAGAAATCGGTAGCAAAAACTGCATCATTGCCGATTTTTGCCTCGGCAACGAAAACTACGTCGCTGCTGATCAAGAAATTGGCAGCGAAAACTGAGTCATCAATTTTATATATATATATATATATTTTTTTTTTTTTCTTTTTTGGTGTTTACATTCACCCCTCCTTAATATGAATTTCATCCTCGAAATTTAAAAGTTTCACACTCTATACCTGGTAGTTCAAATAAATTGAGGTATTTTTTTCTCATCTCAGCCTCCCTCTCTCAAGTTTCTTCTTCTATTTGAGCATTTCACCATAAGATTCTAACAATGGGGATCTTTTTGCTATGTAGCTCCTTCACTTCCTAATCTAGTATCCTTATGGGTCTCAATTCTAGTGTTAAGTCTTCCTTTACTTCTACTGGAACTTGGGGTAGAATTTGGGCGGGGTCCACGTCAGCCTTCCTTAAGAAGGAGACATGGAACACATCATGGACCTTGGCTAACTGTGGGGGCAAGTCCACTTTGTAGGCTACTGGCCCTACCCGCTATAAGATTTTGAAGGGTCCGATGAAGCGGGGAGTTAACTTCCCTTTCTATCCAAACTGTAACATGTTCTTCCATGGGGCTACCTTTAGGAACACCTGGTCCCCCGTGCTGAACTCGAGAGGTCTTCTCCTCACATCAACATACTTCTTTTGTTTATCCTGTGCGGCTTTGATGCGATCCCTGATAGTTCTCACTTTCTCCATGGTGACTTGGACCAACTCCGCATCATATAACTTTCGGTCCCCAATTTCCTCCCAACATAAAGGAGTCCTGCATATCTTACCATACAAGGCTTCATATGGGGCCATCCTTATTGTGGCTTGGTGACTATTGTTATACGTGAACTCCACCAATGCCATGTGTTCCTCCCAGTTTCCTTCAAATTCTAGCACACATGCCCGTAATAGGTCTTCCAAGACTTGGATGACTCTTTCTGATTGGCCATCCGTTTGAGGGTGAAATGCAGTGCTCATGTCCAATCTTGTCCCCAAGGCATGTTGTATGCTCGACCAAAGTCGAGAGGTGAACCTGGGATCTCGATCCGATACAATGGACATCGGAATCCCATGGAGCCGTACTACCTCATTTATGTAGGTCTTGGCAAGCTTGTCCACCGAGTCGGTCATCTTTATAGGCAAGAATAGTGCATATTTCATCAACTGATCTACGATGCCCATATCGCGTCATTTCCTTTCCTTCCTGACACGAAATCCATGGTGATCATCTCCCACTTCCATTCTGGAATTTGTAATGGTTGTAATGGTCCTGCAGGCCTTTGGTGTTCAACCTTGACTTGTTGACATATCCCACACTTAGACAAATACTCAACTATTTCCCTTTTCATATTAGGCCACCAATAGAGATGTTTCGGGTCTCGATACATCTTAGTGCTGCCAGGATGTATGGAGAACTTGGACTCATGTGTTTCTTCTAGAACCATTCGTTTGACTGTTTCATCATTAGGCACATACAACCGTTGTCCCATCATCAAGGATCCATCATCCGCTACCCGGAATTTTGTTTCTACCCCGGCCTCTACATTCTTCCTAATCTTGGATCCCTCCTTGTCCTGCCATTGGGCATTTAGTATTTGTTCTCGATACGTTGGTCGCACCAATAGTTGGGCTACTAACCCACCTCCTGCATTAATTCCCAAATCTGCACCCATCTCTTTCAATTCCACCAATTGCCACTCCTTTCCCACTATTAACCTTCCCAAGGAGGCTTTATTTTTGCGACTGACGGCATCTGCCACCATGTTTGCTTTCCCCGGGTGGTATTCTATGGTGCAATCATAATCCTTAATGAGCTCTATCCACCTTCTTTGTCGCATGTTCAACTCCTTTTACGACATCAGATACTTCAAGCTCTTATGATCAGTAAAAATTTGGGTTTGAGACCCATACAAATAGTGTCTCCATATCCTCAAGCAAATACTACAGCAGCCAACTCCAGGTCGTGCACCAGGTAGTTCACCTCATGAGTCTTTAATTTTCTTGATGCATAGGCAATCACCTTCCAATGTTGCATCAAAACACACCCCAATCCCTTCCCTGAGGCATCACCATATACCACAAAACCCTTGGTCCCTGAGGGAAGGGTTAACACTGGAGCAGTGGTGAGCCTCCTGTTCAATTCTTGGAAGCTTTTCTCACATTCTTCCGACCACACCCACTTCTTATCCTTCCTAGTTAGCTGGGTCAAAGGGGTTGCAATCAGGGAAAAACCTTCGATAAATCTCTGATAGTATCCTACAAGTCCCAGGAAGCTACGTATTTCGGTGATTGCTTTGACTTTTTAGGGGTAAAAAAAACACCTTTGGCTGAAATGACATGTCCTAGAAACATCACTCTCTTCAGCCAAAATTCACATTTACTCGGTTTTGCATATGACCGGTGATCTCTCAAGGTTTGTAAGGTTTGTCTCAAGTGTTCTTCATGCTCCTCAAAAGAATTCGAGTACACCAGTATATCATCAATGAATACCACCACAAACTTATCCAGGTATGGTTGGAAAACTTGATTCATCAAATCCATGAATAGGGCTAGGGCGTTTGTCAACCCGAATGGTAGCACCAAAAATTCATAGTGTTCGTAACGAGTTCTAAATACGGTCTTTGCTACATCTGCTTCTTTAATCTTCATCTGATAGTACCCTGATCTTAGATCTATCTTCGAAAATGCCCTCACTCCCTTTAATTGATCAAACAAATCATCTATCCGAGGTAACAAATACTTGTTTTTCATTGTTATTTTGTTCAGCTATCGATAGTCAATACAAACTCTATGGGTTCCATCTTTCTTTCTCACAAATAGGACCGGTGCTCCCCAAGGAGAATTATTTGGCCGTATGAACCCTTTGTCTAACAATTTCTGTAATTGAGTTTTTAACTCGTTTAGTTCTGCTGGACCCATCCAATACGGTTGTTGGGCTATGGGTGGGACTCCAGGAAAAGTTTCTATAGACACCTTTACCTCTCGCTCTGGGGGTAGTCCCGATAGTTCTTCGAGAAACACATCTGGGAATTCCTTCACCACATGAATATCCTTCAGTCGTGGACCTTCATCATCAGAGTTTAAGATGTATGAGAGGTATCCCATACATCCCTTTCTTAAAAGTTTTTGGGATGTTACCACCGATATTAAGGCATTCAGTTTGAGAACTCTCTCTCCTTCAAAAGTCATTCTCTCGCCCTTAGGTGTTTGAAAAGTAACAGTTTTAGCATAACAATCTATTAGAGCCTTGTATTTACTCAACCAATTCATGCCTAGGATTATGTCAAAATCATGCAGCTCTAAGGGAATCAAGTCTACTTCTGTTTCATACCCAGATAAACTAACCCCCACATCCACATACACAATATTTATTTCAACCATGTTTCCTATTGGAGTTCCAATTACGAACCCCTTCTCTACTATTTCTACTCCCTTTCTCAGTTTGGTGACAATTCTCTTAGCAATGAATGAGTGGGTGGCACCCGGATCAAACAACACATGCACATTAAAATCATTCAATAGTAGTGTACCTGCCACCACATCCGATGCAGCCCTAGCCTCCTCCTGTGTCAAGTGGAAGACCCTCCCTGGGGTCCGATCATTTTGTGCCCTCGATTTCCCTCGACTAGAGTTTGCTCCTGATTGAGAAGATCTCATTGGCCTATTCACGGTGACTGATTGTTGGTGGCTCTGACTGGGCTGCCTATAGCTCTGTACCTATTCGGTGTTTCTTTTGGGGCAGTCCCTCTTGTAATGACCTCTTCCACCACAGTAATGACACCCTTGACCAAGATACTGGCAGTTCCTCCACCTATGACCCTCTCCTCTACACACAAAGTATCGCTCGGGGGAAACTGAGCAGTCCCTAGGGTGTTTTTGTCCACATTTTACACAAAAAGGATAGTCAACACCCTTGCGGTCACCGGTCCCAGTTGAAGTGTTTGCCCTCGAGTGCGACTGTCCAACCATCACTCTCCCACTTGACTATTGGTGAGGCGGTAATATCAAACTCCTTTTTTTTTCCCGTACTGCTCAAACACTTCACTTTTTCCTTTCTTCGGGGGCGGTGGTCTGCCACTAAAATAGTCCCCATCTCTCTTTTTGCTTATACCCTAGTACCCTCCTTGGCTTTCTCCAATACATGCCTCTAGAGCTTGTGCAGCCTCAATCAACTCCCTCACAGATTTAAATCGCAAGGCGATCAATCCTTGTCTCAAAACCTGTTGTAAACCATCTCTCAACTTCTCAATCATATGTTCCTCTGTCGGCACATAGTGTGGGGCGAACAATGAGAGGTCATGGAATCTCCTTTTGTACTCTAATACCGACATATCACCTTGTCTTAGTGCCAAGAACTCTTGTTCTTTCACCTTGCGATGGTATTTGGAATAAAACTGATTCTCAAACTCTATCTTGAAGTCACTCCAAGTTAGTGTCTCAGTTGCACGTCTCAGCTGAACTATTTCCCACCATGTCATGGCCCTATCAGATAGCAACTGGGTTGCATAATTTACCCTCAAACCCTTGGGTATGCTTATTTGAATCGTGGTCTTTTCTACCTTCCCGATCCATCTTCCAGTTATCTCTGCATCTTGTTCCCCCATATACGGTTCACAACCCATTTCCCTCATACTTTTGACTAGTCGCATCAGTGGCACCACATTATCCATGGTCATGCTAGTCATAGGGGCTGACTGTGGAATCTACGTTGTGGGAGTTGTTTATGTCACCGAACCAACCATGCCCTCCATCACTGCTTTAACTATTTATACAAGGAGTCCTGCGTCTACATATTATGGGGACACCAGTTGGAATAGTAGATGGTTGTGCTTCTAATCTTTCTCGCTACTGCTGCGACTGGTGCTCCCTCTGTCTGGTTAGGCCTCGGGCTTTCCCCCGCCACCGTATCTTCCCCCCTGCAAGGTTTCAAGTGGTATTATCGGAGCATGAGATGTCGTATCTTCAAAAGGATCTTCGTCTTGCCAACATTGGGCACCTTGGTTCATGCCCCTCTTTTCTAAGGAGGGCGGCTCAGTTCGTGTCCCTTGTCAGGTGCGTACCATCCTGAAATTCACCGCAACAACAAAATTATTAGTGATCCTTAGGATCCAGACCAAGTGCTCTGCTACCAACTGTAACAACCCGGCTTTTTCAAGCCCAAAACAATAGTAATTTTATTTTTTATATATATATATACTTGACACACATGGTCTGGAATTGACAAACCTGATCCCTCACATCATCAAAATACGATCCATACAATCAACATTTCATTTAAAAGTGAATCTTACATAAACACATAATATTATGGTTGCATGATTAGAAGTTCATAATAAAAATATACATACATAGACATAAGTTTGCATTTCTGTCATACTAATAGCCATTATGAATTTAAACAAAAGGATCTAATAAAAGTTATACATTCAACTACATTGGTTCATACAAAATACGTTGTGATTTAGAATGCATCTACATGATCCCTTGCAAATAGGTTCCCATGCATTAGGTTTCCTAGACATTTCATTGGTTGACGTCCCTGTTGGCACCACAAAACATTTAAGAGAGTGCAATTACTTAATAATAATAATGATATTAAACGGTCTAGTAGTTAACTGAAGCATTAACATTTATAGTTTCTTCATGTACTTGGTATAAACAACGTGTAGTACATATAGATACACCAATTCTTACAACCAACCATAATTTTAAACTTGGCTATCCTCTTAAGGCATCATTTGCTGAGGTTAACTGTTCACTCACCCCGGTCATTCATTTTGGATACCATTAGTCAATGCTAATCAATCGTTCGTCCCAGTCATCCACTCGGATGCCATTAGCCGAAGCTAATCAATCTTTCATCCCGACCATCCATTCAGATGCCATTAGCCGAAGCTAATCATCCATTTGTCTCGGTCATCCACTTGGATGCCATTAGCCAAAGCTAATCAATCATTCATCCCGGTCATCCACTAGGATGCCATTAGTCGAAGCTAATCAATCTTTCATCCTGGTCATCCAGTCGGATGCCATTAGTCGAAGCTAATCAATCGTTCATCCCGGTCATCCACTCGGATGCCATTAGCCGAAGCTAATCAATCGTTCATCCCGGTCATCCACTCGGATGCTATTAGCCAAAGCTAATCAATATTTCATCACGGTCATCCAGTCGGATGCCATTAGCCGAAGGTAATCAATCATTTGTCCCCGCCATCCATTCAAATGTTATTAGTCGAAGTTAATCATTCATTTGTCTCGGTCATCCATTTGGATGCCATTAGCCAAAGCTAATCAACCATTTCAACGTTTAAGCGTTCGACAATCTAATATTTGTTCTAACACAATATGGTAACATTCATGATAAAGCATTTTATTATTCAACGTATGAAAAAGGAAGGTGTAAGTCACCTACCTGCTCCACCTGCAGGTTGTTCTGGTCTTGACGATGGTCCAATCCCGGCTGCACCACCTAAAACATCAATGGTCACAAATTAATACATAGGTATCTTTGAATCACATTTGTCACCACACTTATTTCAAGAGTTCATATGTTCGCATTCAAGTTTCCCACATTTAACATCATCATACCATGAAATTGTTTAGCATAACGGAAGAGGTAAGCCAAAATCATTTCAACAGCCTACATTGAACTGAGGCATGGCCAACGACTTGTAGAAAAATTGGCAAAGAAATTTTTTCTATACGAAAAAAAAATTGTAGTTCGCTGTAGGCTACCAATTCAGCAGCGAAGCTTTTCTAAATAGCTTTTTACCATTGGAATTTTCAAAAAAGCTGCAAGCGGCCAATTCGTTAGCGAAAAATGGTTTCGCTGCAGGTTGTTGATTCAGCAGCGAGAAACTGGTTCACTACAGCTTGTTGATTTGGGCAGCGAAAGCTGGTTCGCTGCTGACAGCTTTAATTTTCAGCTGCGAATGTTAATTCACTACAGCCGACACAGTTTTTCGGCAGTAAAATCACAATTTTCGTTGCTGAACACATCATTCGGTAGCGAATGCTAATTCACTGTGGACAACACAACTTCGGCAGCGAATCACAAAGTCGTTGCAGAACACACGATTCGGCAGCGAATGTTAATTCGCTGCAAACGACACAACATCGACAGCGATTCACAATTTCGCTGCAGACAACTCAGTTTCGGCAGCGAATGGTCATTCGCTACAGTTGACAAAGTTTCGACAACGAATGTTAATTTGTTGCAGAAACTCAGTTTCATCAGCGAACCACAAATTTGCTACAGAACACGTCATTCGGCAGCGAATGCTAATTCGCTGCGGACGACACAGCTTCAGTAGCGAGTCACAAACTCGCTACAGAACACACGATTCGACAACGAATGTTAATTCGTTACAGATGACACAACATCGACAACGATTCACAATTTCGCTGCAGATGACTCAATTTCGGCAGAGAATGGTCATTTGCTGCAGCCGACACAGTTTAAGCAGCAAATGTAAATTGCTGTAAAAACTCAGTTTCGTCAGCGAACCAAAATTTGTGCAGAACACGTCATTCGGCAGCAATGCTAGAGACGACACAGCTTCACTCGTTCAGCAGAATGGTAATTCACTTGGCAGCGGATTCACAATTTCGCTGCCAGATAACGATGACACAACAGCGAGACCACAAATGATGAGCGTCGACAAGTCACAAACTTGCTATAGAACACATGATTCGGCAGCGAATGTTAATTTGCTGCAGCCGACACAGCATCAATAGCGATTCATAATTTCACTACAGACAACTCAGTTTCGGCAGCGAATCGCAAATTCACTGTAGAACACATCATTCGGCAGTGACTGCTAATTAGCTGTGGACGACACAGCTTCAGCAGCGAATCACAAATTCGCTGCAGAACACACGATTCGGCAACGAATGTTAATTCGCTAGACAACACAAACATCGGCAGCAAATTACCATTTCGCTGCTGAACTCACATTTTGGCAAGAACACACACCTCACATGCTATAACAATTCCAGCATATCAGCTATCACTAAGTTCCAGTAGAACACACACACACAATGAAATCATCAATTTCAGCATATACTCTTTCAACAATTTCCAGCAGGACACACACATTCAAACCATTAATTTCAACATATAATCCTTCAATACTTCCAGTAAAACACACACACATGCATGCTAGCCAACCTTATAGTTAAGGCCAGTTCTCTACCATAATTTGTTATTTCCATTTTATTCATTTTTCTTTGTTAGATGTTCTGGGAATTTGGCCTTATTTCATTTCTGTTTCCTTATCCTCTTACTTAATTTCAGTTTCCTTCATAGCTAGCTTAGGTCTTAGGTCAATTTTTTCTTAGGGTCTTCTTCTTCATTTTTGGTTTTGGGTCTTAAGGATAAGAGGAAGGGAGTTTCATGACCCATACCTTTCGAATCTAACTAAGTTTGAGGAAGGTTTGACACTATTCTTTCTCTTCTCCTACTTGGTTCTCCTCTTTCTTCTTCCTCTCATGTTTTTCTAGCTGCTAGTTCTTCCTCCTTCTAGCAGCGAAAACTGAGTCATCATATATATATATATATATATATATATTATATATATATATATTATATATTTTCTTTTTGGGTGTTTACACTATGAATGTAAAAGATCAAAATTTGCTACTTCTGGTACCAAACACTCTTCTAACCTGGATCCACGAGCCATTTCTGAAGAAGAAGAAGCAGCGACTACTTTTGCACCAAGGACAACTACTTCTGCTATTAATATTATGAAAGGTCACTCCTCTAAATGCAAAAAGATCCAAGATTGCTGCCTTTGGGGCCAAGTGCACTACTAAAGAAGAAGCAGCTCCTACTGTAGTGACTATAAGGAGGCAATATGTCATAAGAAGCAGAGCTACTGCCGTCTTTGATGGCACTCCTATTGAGAAGCAAAAACTCAAAGACCCTTCCATAGTCCTCTTGACCGTGAGTAGTTCTACTGCTCCTTCATCTACTTTTTAGTTGCTCCTACTTTTTACATGCAAAGTTGTTTGTAGGCTTTGTGGCCTACTGGTTGGAATTTTGATTGTTATTGGGTTTTATGTTGTGATTAAGCCCTTTTGTGGGGTCTTATTGCTTGCTTACTACTTTTGGCATGCTTTGTATAGATGTGCTTGTGTCCTTACTGGTTGGGGTGGTTAATAGCTGTGTTTTGTTTGAGCCTTGTTGTGGGGTCTCATACTATTGTTACTACTTGCTTTAGAATGGGAGGCTGCTTAATTTTGGTATGCTTTATTGTGGGGCTTTGATTGTAAGCTATTGGTTTAAAGTTAGTGGGTCCTGGCTCTGGTGGCTTCTGGTTCAGTTTAGTGGGAGCATGTTCCCCTAGGCTTTTTATTTTGTTCCCTGCATGAGGGTTGTCCATGTTGTCCCTCATATAGGATCCTGGCTAGCACTTTGCTATTTTATGCTGTCATATTAACCCCTGGGTTTTGATCTGCTAGTTTGATGACATCCCTCTCCCACATGGTCCAGGTTGTCCTGCTGCTATATTAATGTTTGTCTTGCTTGGCTTAATAGGAGTCTCTTGTCATCAGCCTTTTGTTTCTGCATCCCATGCATGAGGGTTGTTCATGCTTTTTGCTAGTTTATTTTTAGCTATTTGTGATGGTTCATAGCCTCTTTCATTGGGCTATTTTGCTTTCGGGAGTCCTCTCCTCTAGGCTGTATTTTTTTGGTTGTTTATGTTGTTGCACATGATATGCTTGCTTTTGGTTTCTAGGAAGCTTGTTTCCTAGTCTTTGGATCTTGTTCTTTGTAAATATTTTGTACTTTGCTGGATTTCTAGCTTGTTTTTTATCTATATATTTCTTACATTTGATAAAAAAAGAAAAAGAAAGAATGGATGGTCAAACTTTAACAAACATGTGATCATGATGGAAGAAGAAGAATGGGATGAAAGAAATATCAGAGAATTCACAAAGCTAGTAGATTAACATGAAAAAACCTGGGAACCTGCTGCCGAAGAACTCAAAACCATAAATATGGGTAATGATCAGTCTAAAAAAGAATTGAAAATAGGGACCTTGATCATGCCTAAGCAAAGGGCAGAGTTAATTGCTCTAGTACATAAGTATGCAGATGTTTTTGCTTAGTCTTACGAGGATATGTCTAGGTTAGACAGAAATATCATGGTACACAAGATCCCAGTAGAGGATGGTTGTAAACCAGTCAAGTAGAAGTTGAGAAGAGCATACCCAGATACATGGATCAAAGTGAAAGAAGAGCTCAAGAAACAATGGAATGCTAGATTCCTAGAAGTTATTAAATACTCAGAGTGGGTATCCAACACTATTGTCATACCTAAGAAGGAAGGGAAGATTAGAGTTTGCTAAGACTTCCAAAATTTGAACAAAGCTAGCCCCAAAGATGATTTTCCACTACCCCACATAGACATTTTAGCGGACAATGTTGCCTATAGTTCCATATATTCCTTTATGGATGGTTTCTCAAGACATGACCAAATAAAGATGGCTTTAGAAGACAAGACAAAAATGACTTTTGTCACCCCTTGGGGGACCTACTACTACAAGGTTATGTCGTTCCGTTTAAAGAACGCAACGGCCACTTATCAACTAGTCATGATGACTATATTCCAAAATATGAAGCATACAGGAATCGAGGTGTATGTAGATGATATGATTGCCAAGTCAAAAGTGGGAGAAGATCATGTCAAGGTGTTAAGGAAGTTATTTGAGAGATTGAGAAAGTATGAACTAAGGCTCAACCTTGCAAAATGTTTGTTTGGGGTTATGTCCGGCAAGCTGCTAGGATTTGTAATCAATGGAATAGGTATAAAGGTGGATCCTGATAAAATCCATGCCAACCCCAAAAGTCATAGAAAGAAGGTGAGGGGATTCTTGGGGAGATTGAAACTATATTTCCCGATTTATAGCACAACTAACTACCACATGTGAACCTATCTTCCGACTGCTCAGGAAAAAGAATCCCAAAACTTTGAATGAGGAATGTGAGGAAGCATTCAATAAAATCAAGCGGTATTTGCAAAGTTGACACGACCAAAAGCTTGATGTCTTCTCCCAAGTGCAGGAGTGTCGAAGTAATAAATAACCCGGCAAGACCGGGGTCGAACCATAGAGAGGTTAATTGTATAAATTATAAATAACAATACAACAACAACAACAACAACAACAATAATAACAATAATAATAATTATAATACTCAGTACGTGGCGTTGTTATACCTGAGAATGATCTAAAAGATCGGGTCACAGGTTTTCCAGCCTATATAATGAGTTTATGATAAGATCAAAGATATATATTATATAATATAAATAGAATAATAATAATAATAATAATAATAATAATAATAATAATAATAAAAGGAGAAGATGAAGAAATTAATGAGAACTTTGAGATAAAGATTATCGTAAGGATTAAACAATGATAAAAACAAATGTCAAGGTTAGAGGATCCATTAATGGTACTTCAAACAAGTATAATATAAACTCTTATTACTCAATTGGAAACCACACATAAAGGAGGTTCCAATCAGATTATAAATTGTTAACATGATTACATTAGTTATCTTATTCGAATAAAACTAATACTTGTAAATGTTGGCAGGCATTCATGATTATAACTTATGTTAACAACAAATCAAGTCCCTTTCATAGCTCAGGTGTTGGTTATACCATACAGTATGGGCTATGAAAGTACCAAGTATTTGTTGTACCAAGTGTTATACAACATAAATCTAGATTAACCATTTAACAAGCAAAGTATTAAAAGTGAACAAGATAACAAATATAAAACATGTTAGTATCCAACGTTAAGGTCCATGTTAAGTTTATATTATACTTATTCTTACACCATTAGTGTACCCTTTTCACCTTGACATAATTAACTTAGCTAAACATAATGAAAGAAAGAAACATAAATGAACAAGATAAGAACATAAATGAGAAAGAAGTTAACTAAGTAAAGGAAAGGGAAAGAAGTGCATAAACTTGATATTAATGAAAGCAAAACATAAGCAATACAAAGAGAGAAAGCAAGAGCATGATCTTGATCTGATAACCAAGATGCCTCAATACATGGTAAGTGCCTCCTTTTATAGGCCAAAATTTGGAACTATTGATTTGTTGACTAATTGATGAGTGGGTGGCCACATCTTGACTTGGTGACAATCCTTATCTTCTTGTCTGAACAAGACATCATTGCTAACATCATAATTTGCCAAGAATTCTTAGGAATGTTCTAGGAAATTGTCTCAGCTTTCCAACAAAAAAAAGATGAGGTCATTTGGACTTCTAGAACTCAAGATATGGGCTGAACACTAAATAGTGTTTGGGCTGCAGGACAGCTTCGGACTTCTTCGTTGTTCCTTCCGTTTGGGCTTCAAAACGGCCTTTTTAAATCTTGGGCTCCCATGAAAGTTGTAGGCCTTTGTCTTACCTTTCCATCCATATAAAATGGACCTAAATCCGAGATCTAGAGCTCCAGATATGATCCAATTACCGAGCAATGTTCCGGTTTGGACTGCACCGACATCTCTTTTCTAAGTTTGGCCATCTCTTTGTCCTTTTACTTTCAATACTTAAACTCATCAATCAATCCTTTTATTTATGTGATAGACCTGCATTTAAGATGAGCATTTACCATAAATTAAGGTATCTTATAGTATCAAACTTGTTATTATAAAACATGCTTTAGTTAAGGAGTTATTGATACTTCAAGTGCAAAATGATGATATAAAACCTTGATAAACATGCACTTTTAAGTACTAATCACACCCCCCAACCAGCTTATTACTAGTCCCTAGTAATCTAAAGCGTTAAAATAGAGAAACAATTTGCAAGTATCACAAAGCAAGGCATTCATCATTCAACTTCTATTAATCTATCCAGATAAACAAACTCTCATTAAATTTATATTACTGCTTCATACTTCTTAAACAAGATATTAATAAACCTTCTTTTTATGTGCTCAATATATTGAAAACATAGATGATGGGGCTTTTGTTGGAAGAAAACAATATTATGTTCAAATGTTTAAGGTGAACTTCTTTGGGTTGAGATTATTATTATTATTACTTTTTTTTTCTTTTTTTTCTTCTCTCTTTTTTTTTTAATTTTATTTATATACACATACAACTTAAAACATAATGTATTTTTAACCCATGTAACGAGTTTTAGGCTAATGACTCCCAGACTAGTTGGTCTTAGGGCATTAGGTGTTGAGACACCCCTACGAGCTTAACAACTCGGGTTGCAGATACTGATACGTAGATAGTGCAATGTTTGATTCCCTTCTCCTTAACCCATGTAACAAGCTTTGGGCCAATAACTCCCAAGTCAGTTGACTTTAGGGTATTAGGTGTTAAAACACCCTTTCGGGGTTAATTGCTTAGGTTAGGGAGGCTACAAAACCAAACTTATCCACGTTTTATTATCATCAATACTCTCTTTTTTTAAAAAAAAAATTATATACTATCCTTTTCCCTTAGTTGTTACCTTCAACAAAAGAACATAATTAATGTAATAATCCAATGTGCAACCCACAATCATATGTTAAAGTGTGTGTGTGTAAAAATGAAGGTTTAATAATACTTGTTAAATGAGTATAGGAGCAGAATCAAGTGATAACAATGCGAGAGTTTGTAAACCTGAATATTTCAAGAAGTATTCTAATAGGCCTTGTTATGAATATTGCAAATAACCATTAGAAAATTTTTACTAAGATGCGTCTCAAGAATAATTCCTCTTTACTCTGCCATCCTAGTAATAACAGTTTTGCCAAATGGTTTTTTTAAAAACAAACACAGTTAGTTGGTTAGTTTTTTTTTTTTTTTTTTTAACTACTACCCTCTCCCCCCAACCAAAACGAGACATTGTCCTCAATGTTCGAAGGTAGAAAGATAGAGTATAGAAGACATCACCTGAAACAACGAATAATGACAAACCTAAAACACACTTAAACAAATATAAGAAGTAACAAAACAAAATAATATGCTATTAATAACACAAAAGACACAAGGTTTCACAAATGAAGGCTCAAATCTAATCTAAGCTTTTTACGGCTTTCCTTAGCTGACCAATCTAGGCGACTCATGCAAGGATCAATGACAGGGATGAAAGATTGTAGTTGGTCAATCAATTGTTCAGCAGTAGCAGCAGAGATTATGATTTGTCGTGCCAAAGATGTTAGAAATTCCTGTTCCACAGCTTGATCAAGGAAAGATAGCAACTTATCATAAAAACCATTAACATTTAACAAACCTATAGGTTTATGGTGAATGTGCAGTTGGGCCCAAGATGAAATATGAAAGATCTCTTCCAATGTGCCCAGACCACCTGGTAGGCAATGAAGGCATCAACATGGTTAAACATGGTATTCAGTCGGTCAGACATTGTTGGGACCTGTAGTTCCTCTCCAATTGTTTTTCCAATGATGTCCCCATTTGCTAAAGCTTTGGGGACAACCCCCAAAACTTGACTACCTCCCAAAAATACAGCCATTGACACTCCTCCCATTAACCCAAGGCTACCTCCCCCATATACTAAATGAATCTTTCTCTCAGCTAGTACCCGACCAAGATGATTTGCTGATTCTAAAAACTCTTTTTCTTTCCCAGGACTAGATCCACCAAAAACACAAATATTTTTTATGTGATGACTTGAGGAACCTGCCATTTCTACACACTTTTATATTTGATGAATGTATGGGATGAGTAGAAATGAAGGGAAGGAAGAGAAGAATTTATAAATGAAAAAGTGAAAATGCAATCATACCACCTACATGTAGGCCAGCTGTAGTCTCACACTCTCTCTCTCTCTCTCTCTTTATTAATTATTTATTTTGAAAAAGCATGTATGTACAGGTAGTTGTGATTGTGGCTCACATCTTCCCTTGGTTTTACGTCCAAGAACGGCTTAAACGCCCTCTATGGGTCGGGGATAGGCTTCCCATCCAGTTTTCTTAAAAACTGGCAAACAGGGTCTTTTTTAGTCAGATTCCCAAGACTAAGTCGATCATGTTCTTTATGGAATTGTGGCCATAAATCATGAATTACACGATGCACATCTCCACTAGGATGCGTCTCAAGGGTCAACAAAAGATTATCTAAAGACCCCTTACTCAGGCCATCCTTAATGAATTGTATTTTATCTTCACGGTTTACAGATACCATTCCTAAAGAATGACATGTTGCATTGCAAGTCCATCTGGCACATCTGTGTCAGACTTTCAGTCGTTTTGCACGACATTTCTTTGCAAAAGTACTTTTACCTGTTCCAGGCATGTGTGAAATGAAAGAATTGGAGGAGTCACCTGATAATTGGACCTTTGCTTCAATCAGCCAGCGAATATCTTCAGGAATTCCATGATTCATTAACAACCTCAATCTTGCACACCTAGCACGGTAAATTTTTGTAATCGCATTTGAAGGCAGAGCGGGAAAATACCTTTTCAACTTTTCAAGAGTGGTGTCCATTTTCAAAAGAGAATTGGAGACGAGATTCAAAGAAGGGAGAAAGAGCACAGAATTGTACAAATATATACAGATATCAGTTATTTGGGAAACTGAAAGAACCGACTTAAGAGTCACGGAGTACCGTTATCCGCCATTTGACCGGGATGAGAGAAACTAGCAAAACAAAAGATACACCAAAACAAATACAAAACAATGTGAGAAAAAGAATCAATCTTTATATACAGGATCACTCAATTCAGTAGAGTCATTTTCAACTGAAAAATTGTCAAAATAAACTTTCAACCGATGCCCATTTACCTTGAAAACATTGCCATTCTTTGGATTCTCGATATCACAGGCCCCATATGGATACACATGTTTCACAATAAAAGGACCGCTCCATCTTGATCTTAGTTTTCCAGGAAATAAATGGAGTCGAGAATTATAAAGCAAGACTTTTTGACCAACATTGAATGTTTTTCTCAGTATTTTCTTGTCATCAAACTCTTTAATTCTTGCTTTATGAATTTTCGAATTGTCATATGCGTAATTTCTTATTTCCTCAAGCTCATTTATTTGCAATTTTCGCAGCTGACTAGCATCATCAAGGCTTGAATTGAAAGCTTTAATAGCCCAATAAGCTTTATGTTCAATTTCCACAAGCAAGTGACAAGGTTTTCCATAGATTAGTCTATAAGGTGACATACCTAATGATGTTTTATAAGCAGTTCGATAAGCCCAAAGTGCATCATTAAGTCTTAAAGACCAGTCTGTCCTATTAGGGTTCACTGTTTTCTCCAAGATCTGTTTGATCTCCCTATTAGCAAGCTCTACTTGTCCACTTGTCTGAGGGTGATAAGGGGTGGCAACTTTATGTGTGATTCCATATTTCTTCATTAAAAACTCAAATGGCTTGTTGCAAAAGTGTGTTCCACCGTCACTTATTATGGCTCGAGGAATTCCAAATCGACTCAAAATATTGTCTTTCAAAAATTTTATCACTGTTTTGTGATCATTGTTTCGACTTGGAATTGCCTCTATCCATTTTGAAACATAATCTACTGCGACCAATATGTACACGAAACCAATTGATGGAGGAAATGGACCCATGAAATCTATACCCCAACAATCAAAGATCTCAATGACAAGAATAGGATTTAAAGGCATCATGTGACGTTTTGAAATAGATCCCAACTTTTGACAATTTTCACAAGTCTTGCAGAATGCATGTGAGTCTTTGAACATGGTGGGCCAATAAAATCCACTTTGTAAGATTTTTGCAGTTGTCTTTCTTGATGAGAAATGAACCTCACATGCCTCAGAATGATGAAATTTAATGACACTACTTACCTCATTGTCAGGAATGCATCTTCAAAATATTTGATCAGGACAATATTTGAATAAATAAGGGTCATCCCAATAAAAGTTCTTCACTTCGTTCAAGAACTTTCTTTTGTCTTGGGTACTCCAATGAGCTGGCAATTGTCCTGAAACAAGAAAATTAACAATATTAGCAAACCAAGGCATCGTAGAAACGGAAAATAAAGATTCATCGAGAAAGTAGTCATCGATTGGTTTGATTCCCTTAAGCTTTTCTCCTTAACCCATGTAACAAGCTTTGGGCCAATAGCTCCCAAGTCAGTTGACTTTAGGGTATTAGGTGTTAAAACACCCCTTCGGGCTTAATTGCTTAGGTTAGGGAGGCTACAAAACCAAACTTATCTACGTTTTTATTATCATCAATATTATCATCATTTTTTTTTATTTTTTTTTTAAAGTACATACTAACCCTTACCCTTAGTCGTTACCTTCAACAAAAGAACATAAATAATGTAATAATCCAATGTGCAACCCACAATCATATGTTAAAGTGTGTGTGTGAAAATGAAGGTTTAATAATACTTGTTAAATGAGTATATAAGCAGAATCAAGTGATAACAATGCGAGAGTTTGTAAACCTGAATATTTCAAGAAGTATTCTAATAGGCCTTGTTATGAATATTGCAAATAACCATTAATTTTTTATTTTTTTTTACTACGATGCGTCTCAAGAATAATTCCTCTTTACTCTGCCATCCTAGTAATAACAGTTTTGCCAAATGGTTTTTTAAAAACAACAACAGTTAGTTGGTTAGTTTTTTTTTTTTTTTTAAACTACTACCCTCTCCCCCCAACCAAAACGAGACATTGTCCTCAATGTCCTAAGGTAGAAAGATAGAGTATAGAAGACATCACCTGAAACAGTGAACAATGACAAACCTGAAACACACTTAAACAAATATAAGAAGTAACAAAACAAAATAATATACTATTAATAACACAAAAGACACAAGGTTTCACAGATGAAGGCTCAAATCTAATCTAAGCTTTTTACGGCTTTCCTTAGCTGACCAATCTAGGCGACTCATGCAAGGATCAATGACAGGGATGAAAGATTGTAGTTGGTCAATCAATTGTTCAGCAGTAGCAGCAGAGATTATGATTTGTCGTGCCGAAAATGTTAGAAATTCCTGTTCCACAACTTGATCAAGGAAAGATAGCAACTTATCATAAAAACCATTAACATTTAACAAACCTATAGGTTTATGGTGAATGTGCAGTTGGGCCCAAGATGAAATATGAAAGATCTCTTCCAATGTGCCCAGACCACCTGGTAAGGCAATGAAGGCATCAACATGGTTAAACATGGTATTCAGTCGGTCAGACATTGTTGGGACCTGTAGTTCCTCTCCAATTGTTTTTCCAATGATGTCCCCATTTGCTAAAGCTTTGGGGACAACCCCCAAAACTTGACTGCCTCCCAAAAATGCAGTCATTGACACACCTCCCATTAACCCAAAGCTACCTCCCCCATACACTAAATGAATCTTTCTCTCAGCTAGTACCTGACCAAGATGATTTACTGATTCTAAAAACTCTTTTTCTTTCCCAGGACTGGATCCACCGAAAACACAAATATTTTTTATGTGATGACTTGAGGAACCTGCCATTTCTACACACTTCTATATTTGAGGAATGTATGGGATGAGTAGAAATGAAGGGAAGGAAGAGAAGAATTTATAGATGAAAAAGTGAAAATGCAATCATACCACCTATATGTAGGCCAGCTGTCGTCTCACACTCTCTCTCCTTATTTATTTATTTTGACAAAGCATGTATGTACAGGTAGTTGTGATTGTGGCTCACATATTCCCTTGGTTTTACGTCCAAGAACGGCTTAAACGCCCTCTATGGGTCGGGGATACGCTTCCCATCCAGTTTTCTTAAAAACTGGCAAACACGGTCTTTTTTTAGTCAGATTCCCAAGACTAAGTCGATCATGTTCTTTATGGAATTGGAGTCATAAGTCATGAAATGCACCATGCACATCTTCACCAGGATATGCCTCAAAAGTCAATAAAAGATTATCTAAAGATTCCTTATGTTTTGAAATGAATCCTGACTTTTGACAATTTTCACAAGTTTTGCAGAACACATATGCGTCTTTGAACATGGTGGGCCAATAAAATCCACATTGTAAGATTTTTGCAGTCGTCTTTCTTGATGAGAATTGACTCCCACATGCTTCAGAATGACAAAGTTTAATGACATTACTTACCTCATTGTCGGGAATGCATTTTTGAAATATTTGATCAGGACAATTTTTGAATAAGTAAGGGTCATCTAAGTAAAAGTTCTTCACTTCGTTCAAAAACTTTCCTTTGTCTTCAGTACTCCAGTGAGCTGGCAAATCTCCTGTTGCAAGAAAATTGATATTTTTAGCAAACCAAGGCATTGAACTATGAGAAAGTAAGGATTCGTCAGGAGAGTAATCATCGATTGGTGGGATGTCAAATGTCAAATCTGTTGTCACTCTTGACAAAAGATCGGCATTAATATTTTTGGTTCCTTTTTCATCCATGATTTCTTCATGAGAATAAATCATTTGCAAATCTTCATATTCATCCAACTCAATTTTACTCAAAGTAGATTCAAGTTGATCATGAACTAATTCTTCAATATGATCTACTTCTTGTAAATCATTATCATCTCCAGGCTGCTTGCAAACGTTGAAAATATTCATCTCCAATGTCATGTTTCCAAAAGATAACTTCATGAGTCCATTCCTACAATTAATCAATGCATTAGAAGTTGCAAGAAACGGACGTCCTAAAATAATAGGAAATGAATTACATGCTTCAACAGGCTGCGTGTCCAAGACAATAAAATCCACAGGATAAATGAATTTATCGACTTGTACTAACACATCTTCGATTATTCCTCTAGGCACTTTTACAGATCTATCGGCGAGTAAAAGAGTTACAGAAGTTGGTTTTAAACTCACCTAGATTGAGACTTTGAAAGACTGAATATGGAAGTAAATTCACACTAGCTCCAAGATCAAGTAAGGCTCTTTCAATTTTATGTTCTCCAATAAAGCAAGAAATTGTAGGACAACCAGGGTCTTTATATTTCAAAGCATTATTGTTCTGAAGAATGGCACTTACTTGTTCGGCTAAAAAGGCTTTCTTTTTCACATTCAGTTTTCTCTTCACAGTGCACAAATCTTTCAAAAATTTAGCATAGGAAGGAACCTGTTTAATAGCATCCAACAAAGGTATATTGATCCTTACCTGTTTGAAAATTTCAAAGATTTCAGGGTTGTGATTGACTTTCCTTTGTTTGGTCATGGCATGAGGAAATGGAAGTGCTGGCGGGGAATCAGTCTTTTCTTTGCAATGTTCAGGTTCAACCCCTTCCTTACCCTCAGAGATAGACTCATCATCTTTCTCACAAGGTTCAAGAATAGGTTTTTCAATAACCTTACCACTATGAAGAGTGATGACTGATTTGACTTGATCCATGTGTTGGCTTCCAGAACTACTTGCATTTGCATTGTATTGCCCCTTTGGATTTTGTTGTGGTTGAGAAGGAAACTTACCTTTCTCTTGGAAACTGAGAGCAGATGTTAATTTTGCAAGAGCATCTTTAAAATCGGTCATGCTTTGAGCAAGTTGAGTGTTGATTGTCTCCTGCTTTTCAATGAATGCATGCAATGTTTCCTCAAAATTTCTTCTAGGAGGTGGAGCATAAGGAGGTGCATATCCATGAGAATTTTGGAAATTATGGTGTGCTTGAAACGGTGGATGTGAAGTTTGTGCATTGTTGCTATCACTCTTCCAACTAAAATTTGGGTGATTTCTCCAACCAGGGTTATATGGTTGTGAGTATGGGTTATGGTTGGGTCTTTGGAAACTGTTTAAAGCATGGGCTTGTTCATGGAGGCATTCCTTGAAAGAAGGCAAAGTTGGACAATCATTGGTTGCATGCTCATTTGTTTCACAGATTTGACACACAATGTCTTGAACAGATTTGGACTTCAAAACGACCTTTTCAAATCTTGGGCTCCTCATGAAAGTTGTAGGCTTTTGTCTTACCTTTCCATCCATATAAAGTGGACCTAAATCCGAAATCTAGAGCTCCAGATATGATCCAATTACCGAGCAATGTTCCGGTTTGGACTGCACCGACATCTCTTTTCTAAGTTTGGCCATCTCTTTGTCCTTTAACTTTCAATGCTTAAACTCATCAATCAATCCTTTTATTTATGTGATAGTCCTGCATTTAAAATGAGCATTTACCATAAATTAAGGTATCTTATAATATCAAACTTGTTATTATAAAACATGCTTTAGTTAAGGAGTTATTGATACTTCAAGTGCAAAATGATGATATAAAACCTTGATAAACATGCACTTTTAAGTACTAATCACACGGCATCGTAGAAATAGAAAGTAAAGATTCATCGGGAAAGTAGTCATCGATTGGTGTGATGTCAGATTTCGAATCTGTTGTTAATCTTGACAAATGATCTGCAACAACATTTTCGGTGCCTTTCTTGTCTTTGATTGTGATATCAAATTCTTGAAGTAACAAAATCCACCGCACCAATCTAGCCTTAGAATCTTTCTTAAAGAGAAGATATTTCAATGCTGCATGATCACTAAAAACAACAACAGGTGAGCCAACAAGATAAGATCTGAACTTGTCACATGCAAATACTACTGCAAGTAATTCTTTTTCAGTGGTAGTGTAATTCATTTGAGCACTATTTAAAGTTTTACTTGCATAGTAAATCACATAAGGTTTCTTATCCTTTCTTTGTCCCAAGACAGCACCCACGGCATAATCACTAGCGTCACACATTATTTCAAAAGGTAATGACCAATCAGAAGGTTGAATGACAGGAGCAGAAGTAAGCAAGTTTTTAAGTTTAACAAAGGCTTCTTCACAACGTTCAGTCCATTCAAAAATATTATCCTTTGTTAGAAGGTTACTCAAGGGCTTAGATATTACACTAAAATCTTTGATGAACCTTCTGTGAAAACCAGCATGTCCTAAGAATGATCTAACATCTTTAACAGATTTTGGTGTTGGTAAGTTGGCAATTAACTCGATTTTAGATTTGTCAACCTCAATTCCTTTCGATGAAACAATGTGACCAAGTACAATGCCGTTTGTTACCATAAAGTGACATTTTTCCCAATTCAGTACAAGATTCTTCTCTTCACACCTACTCAAAACCTTTTCTAAGTTAGTCAAACAATCATCAAATGAATCACCAAAAACAGAAAAATCATCCATAAATATTTCAAGAAAACATTCAACCATATCACTGAATATGCTAAGCATGCATCTTTGAAACGTGGCTGGTGCATTACATAATCCAAAAGGCATCCTTCGATATGCAAAAGTACCAAATGGACATGTGAAAGTAGTCTTCTCTTGATCTTCCAATGCAATTTCAATTTGATTATAACCTGAATAGCCATCTAGGAAACAATAAAATTCATGACCTGCAACTCTTTCTAGGATTTGGTCCATGAAAGGTAAAGGAAAATGATCTTTTCTAGTCATTGAATTAAGTTTCCTATAGTCAATGCATATGCGCCAACCAGTAACAGTCCTAGTTGGAATTAACTCATTTTTCTCATTCATTATCACAGTGACTCCAGACTTTTTGGGTACAACTTGGGTAGGACTTACCCATTTGCTGTCAGAAATAGGATAAATGATTCCATTATCTAGAAGCTTAATGACTTCATTTTTCACTACTTCTTTCATATTAGGATTTAGCCTTCGTTGCATTTCTCTAAAGGGTTTAGCATTTTCCTCCAAATAAATCTTGTGTGTGCAAATCAAAGGGCTAATTCCTTTTATGTCAGCTATGGTCCATCCTAATGCATTTTTGTGCATTTTCAGAGTCTGTAATAACTTACCTTTTTTATGTGCATTAAGTTTGGAAGAGATTATTACCGGAAAAGTTTCATTTTCTCCCAAAAATAAGTATTTGAGATTAAATGGTAACGACTTCAATTCAGGTTTTGGTGGTTGAACACTTGAAGGTATGTGCTCAATTGATCGTGGTGGCAATTCTTCAATTTGTGGTCTCCAATTGCATGCCTTTGATTCCTGAAAGTAGACCATTTGCAAATCATCAGATTCATCAATCTCAGTTTCAATAGAAGTGGTTTGAAATTGATCATGAACTAATTTTTCAATAAAATCCACTTCCTGTAAATCATTATCATCTCCAGGTTGCTTGCAAATGTTGAAAATATTCATCTCCAATGTCATGTTTCCAAATGATAGCTTCATCAGTCCATTCCTACAATTAATCAATGCATTAGAAGTGGCAAGAAATGGACGTCCTAAAATGACAGGAATTGAATTACATGCTTCAACAGGTTGTGTATCCAAGACAACAAAATCTACAGGGTAAATGAATTTATCAACTTGTACTAACACATCCTCAACTATTCCTCTAGGCACTTTTACAGATCTATCAGCAAGTAAAAGAGTTACAGAGGTTGGTTTTAATTCACCTAGATTGAGACTCTAAAAAATTGAATATGGAAGTAAATTCACACTAGCTCCAAGATCAAGTAAGGCTCTTTCAATTTTATGTTCTCCAATAAAGCAAGAAATTGTAGGACAACCAGGGTCTTTATATTTCAAAGCATTATTGTTCTGAAGAATGGCACTTACTTGTTCGCCTAAAAAGGCTTTCTTTTTCACATTCATTTTTCTCTTCACAGTGCACAGATCTTTCAAAAATTTAGCATAGGAAGGAACCTGTTTAATAGCATCCAACAAAGATATATTGATCCTTACCTGTTTAAAAGTTTCAAAGATTTCAGAGTTGTGATTGACTTTCCTTTGTTTGGTCATGGCATGAGGAAATGGAAGTGCTGGAGGGGAATCAACCTTCTCTTTGCAATGTTCAGGTTCAACCCCTTCCTTACCCTCAGAGATAGACTCATCATCTTTCTCACAAGGTTCAAGAATAGGTTTTTCAATAACCTTACCACTACGAAGAGTGATGACTGATTTGACTTGATCCATGTGTTGGCTTCCAGAACTACTCGCATTTGCATTGTATTGCCCCTTTGGATTTTGCTATGGTTGAGAAGGAAACTTACCTTTCTCTTGGAAACTGAGAGCAGTTGTTAATTTTGCAAGAGCATCTTTAAAATCTGTCATGCTTTGAGCAAGTTGAGTGTTGATTGTCTCCTGCTTTTCAATGGATGCATGCAATGTTTCCTCAAAATTTCTTCTAGGAGGTGGAGCATAAGGAGGTGCATATCCATGAGAATTTTGAAAATTGTGGTGTGCTTGAAATGGTGGCTGTGAAGTTTGTGCATTGTTTCTATCACTCTTCCAACTAAAATTTGGGTGATTTCTCCAACCAGGGTTATACGTTTGTGAGTATGGGTTATGGTTAGGTCTTTGGAAACTGTTTAAAGCATGGGCTTGTTCATGGAGGCATTCCTTAAAAGAAGGCAAAGTTGGACAATCATTTGTTGAGTGTTCCTTGGTTTCACAGATTTGACACACAATGTCTTGAACAAATTTTAATTGACCTCTCTTTTTCAATTCAAGTGCTTCGACTTTTCTAGCTAAAGATGCAAACTTGGCTTGGAGGTCATGATCTTCCCTAAGGTTGTGCATACCTCCACTAGATGTATGAGGTTGGGTTTTACTTGGTGCCTCATAAGTACCTGTGGTGTCCCAATTTTGAGCATTTTCAGCTAGCAAGTCTAGGTACTCCATTGCTTCATTAGGGTCTTTATCTTCAAAAGTTCCATTGCACATCAATTCAACCATTTGCCTATCTCTAGGTGTTAAACCTTCGTAAAAATGTGAAACTAATCTCCATGTTTCAAAACCATGATGTGGGCAAGTATTAAGCAAATCTCGATACCTATCCCAACATTGGTAAAATGTTTCTCCTGGCTTTTGAGTGAAAGTGATGATTTGTCTTTTGAAAGAGTTTGTTCTATGAGACGGAAAAAACTTCTTTAAAAATTGTTGTTGCATATCATCCCAAGCACGAATGGATCCAAGTCTCAAATTTTGTAGCCATATTTTAGCTTTATCTTTTAATGAAAAAGGAAAAAGCTTTAATCTGATAGTGTTCATGCTACAATTTGAGTCATTATAGGTATTACAGACCTCCTCAAATTCCCTTAAATGCAAGTATGGATTTTCTAAGTCTAAGCCATGAAAAGATGGTAAAAGTTGAATAATGCCTGGCTTAAAATTAAAATGAGATGCATCAGGAGGAAAAACTATGCATGAGGGTGCACTTGTTCTTGTGGGATTCATGTGGTCTCTAAGTGTTCTCATACGGTTATTCTCATTATTCTCATTATGAAGCGATAGATTATCTTCTTCGGCCATATTTTCTGAAAATGATGAGGATACCCTACAAAGTCAACCACTTAATGTACGTGACCAAACTCGCATGCACGTGTAAGAAGAGAATAAAAGCAAGAAAAGAAAAGAGAAGAAAAAGAAACAAAACAAAACAAAAGAAACAAAAGTTAAATAAAATGAAAAGTGAAAAGAGAAAATGAATTAAATATTATAATTTATACAAGAATTTACCTCCCCGGCAACGGCGCCAAAAACTTGACACGACCAAAAGCTTGATGTCTTCTCCCAAGTGCAGGAGTGTCGAAGTAATAAATAACCCGGCAAGACCGGGGTCGAACCACAGAGAGGTTAATTGTATAAATTATAAATAACAATACAACAACAACAACAACAACAACAATAATAACAATAATAATAATTATAATACTCAGTACGTGGCGTTGTTATACCTGAGAATGATCTAAAGATCGGGTCACAGGTTTCCAGCCTATATACTGAGTTTATGATAAGATCAAAGATATATATTATATAATATAAACAGAATATAAATAATAATAATAATAATAATAATAATAATAATAATAATAATAATAAAAGGAGAAGATGAAGAAATTAATGAGAACTTTCAGATGAAAGATTATCGTAAGGATTAAACAATGATAAAAACAAATATCAAGGTTAGAGGATCCACTAATGGTACTTCAAACAAGTATAATATAAACTCTTATTACTCAATTGGAAACCACACATAAAGGAGGTTCCAATCAGATTATAAATTGTTAACATGATTATATATTAGTTATCTTATTCGAATAAAGCTAATACTTGTAAATGTTGGCAGGCATTCATGATTATAACTTATGTTAACAACAAATCAAGTCCCTTTCATAGCTCAGGTGTCGGTTATACCATACAGTATGGGCTATGAAAGTACCAAGTATTTGTTGTACCAAGTGTTATACAACATAAATCTAGATTAACCATTTAACAAGCAAAGTATTAAAAGTGAACAAGATAACAAATATAAAACATGTTAGTATCCAACGTTAAGGTCCATGTTAAGTTTATATTATACTTATTCTTACACCATTAGTGTACCCTTTTCACCTTGACATAATTAACTTAGCTAAACATAATGAAAGAAAGAAACATAAATGAACAAGATAAGAACATAAATGAGAAAGAAGTTAACTAAGTAAAGGAAAGGGAAAGAAGTGCATAAACTTGATATTAATGAAAGCAAAACATAAGCAATACAAAGAGAGAAAGCAAGAGCATGATCTTGATCTGAACACCAAGATGCCTCAATACATGGTAAGTGCCTCCTTTTATAGGCCAAAATTTGGAACTATTGATTTGTTGACTAATTGATGAGTGGGTGGCCACATCTTGACTTGGTGACAATCCTTATCTTCTTGTCTGAACAAGACATCATTTCTAACATCATAATTTGCCCAGAATTCTTAGGAATGTTCTAGGAAATTGTCTCAGCTTTCCAACAAAAAAAAGATGAGGTCATTTGGACTTCTAGAACTCAAGATATGGGCTGAACACTAAATAGTGTTTGGGCTGCAGGACAGCTTCGGACTTCTTCGTTGTTCCTTCAGTTTGGGCTTCAAAACGGCCTTTTTAAATCTTGGGCTCCCCATGAAAGTTGTAGGCCTTTGTCTTACCTTTCCATCCATATAAAATGGACCTAAATCCGAGATCTAGAGCTCCAGATATGATCCAATTACCGAGCAATGTTCCGGTTTGGACTGCACCGGCATCTCTTTTCTAAGTTTGGCCATCTCTTTGTCCTTTCACTTTCAATACTTAAACTCATCAATCAATCCTTTTATTTATGTGATAGGCCTGCATTTAAGATGAGCATTTACCATAAATTAAGGTATCTTATAGTATCAAACTTGTTATTATAAAACATGCTTTAGTTAAGGAGTTATTGATACTTCAAGTGCAAAATGATGATATAAAACCTTGATAAACATGCACTTTTAAGTACTAATCAAAAGTCCATCTTTGTTTGTTCCTCCTATGTCAGGAAGGCCGTTAATATTGTATCTAACAATGACGGAAACAGTTATGGGATGTGTACTAGGAAAACATGATGAAATAGGGAGGAAAGAAAAGGCTATATATTATCTGAGCAAAAAGTTCACTAAATGTGAGTCTAGATACACGGTAATAGAGAAACTATGTTGTGTGTTAGGATGGGCGGCAAAAAGATTACGACATTATATGTTATATCACACCACATGGTTAATTTCAAAAGTGGATTCATTGAGGTACATATGTAACAACCCTATCTCTCCAACAGAATTGCAAGGTGGCAGGTTTTTTTGTTAGAGTATGACATATTGTACATAACACGGAAAATTATGAAGGGGAGCGTGATTGCTGACCACTTAGCTAATAATGCTGTTGAAGATTACGAGCTGTTGGATTTTGATTTTTCAGATGAAAATTTATTGTCCATAGAGGAAGAAGAAGAAAAGACATATTAGTGGACTATGTTTTTTGACGGAGTAGTGAATGTATATGGTAACGGGGTTGGTGTAGTGATAATCTCTCCTGATCAGAAGCTATATCCAGTTTTAGTTAAATTCTACTTTGAATGCACCAATAATACAGCTGAATTTTGAAGCTTGTATACTCAATTTAGAAGCTATATTAGAGATGAAGATTAGAAAGCTGGATGTATATGGTGACTCAATGTTGATTATATGTCAAGTGAAAGGAGAATGGCAAACCAAGGAATAAAAGTTAAGGCCTTACCAAGAATATTTATCCACAATATTAGATAACTTCGAAGAGATAAAGTTCACTCACCTGGGAAAAGAGGGGAACCATTTTGCAAATGCTTTGGCTATATTGGTTGCTATGGTTACCATTGATCTCAGGCATAGGGTACAACCAATACACATTAACATAAGAAATAACCCAACTTATTGTTGCTCGATTGAAAAGGAGATAGATGGGAAGCCTTGGTAGTACGATATCAAGAACTTTGTGTAGAATCAAGAATATCTATAAGGAGTTTTGAAGATGGATAAGAAGACCCTAAGGACATTGGCTATGGGTTTTTATTTAGATAGGGAGATTTTGTACAAAAGATCATTTGATGGAACCTTGCTGAGGTGTTTGAATGCAATAGATGCTAGAAAGGCTTTACGAGAGGTCCATAAAGGGATTTGCTCAACCCATGCTAGTGGACATATGATGGCAAGAAAAATACAAAGGGCTGGTTATTTTTGAATGACGTTAGAGAAAGACTGCATTGACTATGTCAGAACATGTCACAAGTGTGAGGTGTATAGTGATAAAGTCAATGCACCTTTGACCCCTTTGTTTAATCTGGTATCTTTCTGGCCATTTGTAATGTGGGGAATCGATGTGATCAAGCCTATTAACCCAAAAGCCAGCAATGTGCATATATTCATCCTTGTAGCCATTGATTATTTCATGAAATGGGTAGAAGCCTGTTTATACGCTCATGTGACTCAGAAAGTGGTAAAGAGGTTCATAGAGAAAGACTTGATTTGTCGCTATGGGCTGCCAGAAAAGATAGTGACCAGTAATGTATAGAATTTCAACAGCAAAATGATAGTGGAGATTTGTACTAAATAGAAGATCAAACATTCAAATTCCTCACCATATAGACCAAAGATGAATGGGTCCATGGAAATAGCCAATAAGAACATCAAGAAAATCATTCAAAAAATGGTAGTCACCTATAAAGATTGGAACGAGGTGTTGCCATTCGCTCTCCATGCATATCGCACTGCAATAAGAACCTCAACCGAAGCCACGCCATATTTGTTGGTATATGGAATGGAGGCAGTAATGCCTTTGGAAATTGAAATCCCATCATTAAGGGTGTTGATGGATTTAGAGTTAGAAGAGGTTGAATGGGCCAATGTGAGATATGAATAGTTAAACTTGATAAGTGAAAAGAGGATAGCCACAATTTGTCATCATCAACTTTACCAGAAAAGAATGGCCGAGGCATATGATAAGAAGGTTAGACCTCGTCTGTTTCAAGAAGGAGATATAGTGCTGAAGAAACTATTGTCTCTACTAGGATAAGATCATAGCAAGTGGGCTTCAAATTATGAAGGTCCTTATATAGTAAAGAAGGCTTTTTCAAGAGAAGCTCTGAAATTGTCTAGAATGGATGGAGAAGATCTAGCCAAACCTGTGAATTTCGACTCTGTAAAGAGATATTATGTCTAAATGTGTTTGATTTTCTCTCGAAATTAATAAAGTAAATTTTGGCCATGATTTCTTTGTGTAAAGAACCTTGTCATTGCATTGATCTTGTGGCACTTGTGTTGTTTATCTTAAAAGATTTGATTTTGTGCATGATTACAAGAAATACATTATAAAGCGCTCAAAGATGTTTCTCGGTAAAGAGGTGTCAAAACCAAAATAAAACCCCAAAGCTAACATTGAGATAAAACCTTGTCTCTACTAGCATTTTTGAATTTTGCATGAATAAATGGTTAGGTAATCATCTCTGTAATCACACACATTTTCCTGGGATAAGAACAAGGTTTATCAATCCTAACAATATGCGTTTGAAATGAGGAAAGACCATTTTTTCATCCATTCACTTTTCTAAAAAAATCATCCTTTGTAGTCCCCATTTGAGCTGAATCACGTTTCTTCCTTATGACAACCCTAATTAGGATCACACCCCAAACTGGAGGCAAACGAGAGATATTGGGAAGACACTAATAGAAGCAATAGGAAAGGGAAAGGTTCATAAAAAGTCCAACGATGGTGAAATGGCTAGAGTGAGTGAGAGAGAGAGAGAGAGAGAGAAAGAGAGAGAAGACATAGACTAAGGGGCAAAAATATTAATGTCAGTCTTTCATTATCATCCAGATAAAGTAGTGAAGATGGATGCTAGAATTGATCATGTAATACTTGGTTTTTCATTATCATTCAGACAAAGCAGTGAAGATAGATGATGAGATTGATTATGTCTCATTTGGTAGACATAACAAAGGCCCCAAAGATGACATTCTGAAAAAAAAAAAAAACAAAGAGAAAGGAGAAAATAGAAAAGAAAAAAAAGAGAAAAAAACTAGAAAAAGAACAACAGAGTTACAAACTTTGGCTTTTGGTATCAAGAATAGAATCTCCAAATGACATTCAATAATTCGAGAACAAAAAATTAGTTTGACCCATGTTAAGAGAATTCTAGTAATTAAGGTTAACAAGGTTATATGTTTATTCCCTACAAATATAATAAGAGAAAGATGATTGATGAATAATTGATCCTAGGTCTTTGAAACCCTCAAACACTTTTTGAGACTATAAAATCTGTTTCTTTCATAGCCTATACCTATAGCCTACATTACAAGCCTTTAAAAGTTCTTTCTAATCAAGCGCATGTAACTTGGGTCGATAAACGTTGGTCTCATTATCCACAGGACCTGATAAAGGAGTGATAATTTGTTGTTGTCTATAAAAGAAAAATGCTAGTATAAGACAATCCTTTTATATATACAGCCTTTTTAAATATATACTTGAAACCTTTTGAAAGGTCACCTTTGAGAGAGAGAAAAAAAAGAGCTTGACCTAAAGACAACTACATTTTAAAAACCCGAGAAAACCTATAATGGGAATTTCTTAAACAAGTCTTTAGTGTGCATGTTGAAAGTTCTAGTGGTCATGAACAATTTCAAGTCTTCTTGTTGTTAAAGATTTCTTCTGGAAAACCTGTCCTTTTTATTTTTATGCTGAGACAAAAACCCAAAAGCCCGAGCATGATAATAAAGAGAAAAAGGGGGGCACCCAGTGAAAAAGTGGAGACTTCTTCCTTAAAATATGATGGGTAAGAAGGATGGTGCAACAAACACATTTTAGCAATTGACTTCAAACACACGAGATAAGCTCATATCAAGGGAAGGGTTTTATGAAACCTCGGGGACCTATGTTTCAAATCAGGTAAGGGTGCATGCATTATCGTTCCACTTTAGAATATTGCATACATAGTTATGTTTTTTACTTGCATAAGGAAATATATGAGTTGAAGTCCAGTGAGTTTGTCGATAAAGAAGGAATCATTGAAGGGGGAGTAACGAAGAGATTAGTTTTGACTAGGGAAGAAAAAAGGAATGGAGCAATTTTGTTTACAAAAATAGTCTTTATTGAACCGTGGTGTTACGAACCACACAAGATTTTTGGTTTTGGTTAAAAGGGATTGGCGAAAGGAATCTATTCCTCAATTTATCCTAACCACATAGGAGTTTTTGGTTCGACTAGATGGCATTGGTGAAAGGAATCTCAATTTATCCTAACCACATCATAAATCCCACCATGGGGAACCTTTTTCTACAAAGTCATGATATTTGGATTAAAGAACGTTGGGGCCACCTACCAAAAGGTCATGGTAACTCTATTTCACGACATGATGCACAAATAGATTGAGCTATATGTGGATGACATGATTGCTAAATCTAGAGAGCGATAGAATCATGTCCAAATATTGAAGGAATTATTTGAAAGACTAAGGAAGTACAAGTTGAGGCTTAACCATGCAAGGTGTTCATTTGGGGTGAAATCTGGGAAGTTGGTGGGATTTATGATGCAAGTGACAAAAGGATAAAGGTGGACCCTAGTTAAGTTAAGGCTATTCAATCTATGCCAACTCCCAAGACTGAGAAAGATGTAAGAAGGTTCTTGAGAAGGTTGAATTACATCGCTCGGTTTATATCTCAATTAACCACGACTTGTGACCCAATCTTCGAGGGTTAAGGAATAAGAATCTTAGAATTTGGAATAAGAGTATGAAGAAGCTTTCAAGAAAATCAAGCAGTATCTACTGAATCCACTCCTATTTATCAAGCCGAATTGAAAAATGGCAAGTTCTACTAGTTGAGTACGATATAGTGTATATGACAAGGAAAGCCATGAAAGGGAATGTCATCACTGATCACCTTCATCACCTAGCTGACCATGTTGTGGAAGATAGATGTGTATGGAGACATTATATTGATAATTTGCAAAGTAAAAAGGAGAATGGAAAACCACAGAAGAGAAGTTAAGGCCTTACCAGCATAACTTGTCTAAATTTGAATATTTGTTTTTTTTTTTAAAGAGAAATTTAAAATATATTAGGGTATTGGCCGTATGCAACACAAAAAAAAAACATGTTTATATTTGATTAAAACACTATTTATCACAACAATTTAAACTCAAACATCATAGTTCATCGTATGAGAGCCAAAGTTCTAAAACTAACATTTTGAACTCAAAACAAACAATTAATTGCAACAATTAAAAAAAAACATCATAGTTAAAGTTAGCAAACCATCACAAGAATAAGTTTGTCATGTGGAAGCTAAAGTTCTGTAACTAACATTTTGAACTCAAATAAACAATTAATTGCAACAATTAAACACAAGCAACAATTATTGAAAATTGTCATGCTGATGAAAGTAAAGTGATTAGTACTTAAAAATGCATTTTTATCATTTTGCACTTGAAGTATCGATAACTCATTAACTAAAGTATGTTTTATAATAACATATCTAATAATATAAGATACCTTTAATTTATGGTAAATGTTCATCTTAAATGCAGGCCTATCACATAAATAAAAGGCTTGATTGATGAGTTTAAATACTGAAATTGAAAGGACAAAGAAAGGGCCAAACTTAGAAAAGAGATGTTGGTGTAGTCCAAACTGGAATACTATTTAGTAATTGGTCATATCTGGAGTTGTAGATCTCAGATTTAGGTATGCTTTATATGGATGGAAAGGTAAGACATAGGCCTACAACTTTTATGCGGAGTCTAAGATTTAAAACGGCCTTTTTCAAGTCCAAATTATAGCAACAACGAAGAAGTCTGAATCTGTCATGCAGCCCAGACATTGTTCATTGTTCAGCCCATATCTCAAGTTCTAGAAGTCTAAATGACCTCAATTTTTTTTCATGGAAAGAGAAGATAATTTTCTAGAACTTTCATGAGTACAGCTGGTTCCAATTTGGATGTTAGAATGATGTTTTGTTCAGACAAGAAGATAAGGATTTTCACCAAGTCAAGAGTTGGCCACTCACTTAACAATTAGTCATCAAATCAATTGTTCCAAATTTTGGTCTATAAAAGGAGGCATTTGCCATGCACTTAGGAGCTTGGTTGTTCAAATCAAGAACTTGTTCCTGCTCTCTCTCTCTTTATATTTTTTTTAATTCTTAAGTTTTGCTTTCATTAATATCTTGTTTATGCTTTTCATTTCCTTTCTTTTACTTGGTTAACCTGTATCTTATTTATGTTCTTATTTTGTTTATTTATGTTTCTATTCTTTATTATGTTTAGCTAAGTTTATTAAGTCAAGGTGAAAAGGTTACACAAATGGTGTAAGAATAAGTATAGTGTAAACTCAAGATGGACCTTAATGTTTAATATTAACATGTCTTATCTTTTTATCTTACTAATTCTTAATACCTTGCTTGTTAAATGGTTAATCTAGATTTGTGTTGTATAACACTTGGTACAACAAATGCTTGTCACTCTCATAGCCTAACTGTATGGTATAACCTATATTTGTGCTATGAAAGGAACTCAATTTGTTGTTAACATTAGTTAGCATCATGAATTCCTGACAATATTTAAAATTTTGGTGTTTCTTAAATAAGATAATTAATATGATCATGTTAACAATTTATAATGAGCTATTAATGAAAAATCATCCGATTGGAACCTCCTTTGTGTGTGGTTTCCAGTTGAATAATAAGAGTTTATACTATACTTTTGAAATACCATTAGTGGATCCTCTAACCTTGACATTTGTTTTTATCATTGTTTAATCCTTACATTAATCTTCCATCTCAAAAGTTCTCAACAACTTCTTCTTCTTCTTTATTATTATTATTACCATTATTACTGTTATTATTATTGTATTATTATTATCTATAATTTATTCAATTAACCTTTCTGTGGTTCGACCCCGGTCTTGCCAGGTTCTTTATTACTTTGACACTCTTACACTTGGGAGAAGAGTGATAATAACAATGCACAAACTTCACAACCACCATTTCAAGCACTCCATAATTTCTAAAATTCTTATGGATATGCACCTACTTATGCTCCACCTCCTAGAAGAAATCTTGAGGAAACATTGCATGCATTCATTGAAAAGCAAGAAACAACCAACACTCAACTTGCTCAAAGCATGATAATTTTTAAAGATGCTCTTGCAAAATTCACATCTGCTCTCAGTTTTCAAGAGAAATGTAAATTTCCATCTCAACCACAACAAAATCCAAAGGGGCAATGTAATGCAAATGCAAGTAGTTTCGAAAGCCAACACATGGATCAAGTCAAATCAATCATCACTCTTCGCAGTGGTAAGGTTATTGAAAAACCCACTCTTAAAGCTTGTGAGAGTTAATCTCTAAGGGTAAAGAAGGGGTTGAATCTAAACATTGCAAAGAAAAAATTGATTCCCCGCCAGCATTTCCATTTTCTCATGCCATGACCAAACAAAGGAAAGTCAATCACAACTTTGAAATCCTTGAAACTTTCAAATAGGTAAGGATCAATATACCTTTGTTGGATGCTATTAAATAGGTACCTTCGTATGCTAAATTTTTAAAAGATATGTGCACTATGAAGAGAAAACTGAATGTGAAAAAGAAAGCCTTTTTAGCTAAACAAGTAAGTGCAATTCTTTAGAACAATAATGCTTTGAAATATAAAGACCCTGGTTGTCCTACAATTTCTTGCTTTATTGGAGAACATAAAATTAAAAGAGCTTTACTTGATCTTAGAGCTAGTGTGAATTTACTTCCATATTCAATCTCTTAGAGTCTTAATCTAGGTGAGTTAGAATCAACTTCTATAACTCTTTTACTTACTGATAGATCTATTTAAGTGCCTAGAGGAATAGTTGAAGATATGTAAGTACAAATTGATAAATTCATTTATCTTGTGGATTTTATTGTGTTTGGATAGACAACTTGTTGAAGCATGTAATTTAATTCTTGTTATTTTAGGACATCCATTTCTTACAACTTATAATGCATTGATTAATTGTAGGAATGGGCTGATGAAATCATCATTTGGAAACATGACATTGGAGATGAATATTTTCAACATTTGCAAGCAACCTCGAGATGATAATGATTTATAGGAAGTGGACTTTATTGAAAAATTAGTTGATGATCAATTTCAAACCACTTTCAGTGAAACTGAGATTGATGAACTTGACGATTTGCAAATGGTCTATTTTTAGGAAGAATTAAAGTCAAAGAATTGGAGACCATAAATTGAAAAATTGGTACCATGATCAATTGAGTCCATACCTTCAAGTGTTCAACCAAAACCTGATTTGAAGTCGTTACCATTTAATTTTAAATACTCATTTTTAGGAGAAAATGAAATCTTTTCGGTAATAATGCACATTAAGAAGGTAACAAATGGTATTGTACTTGGTCACATTGTTTCATCCAAAGGAATTGAGGTTGACAAAACTAAAATCGAGTTAATTGCTAACTTGCTAACACCAAAATCTATTAAAGATGTTAGATCATTCTTAGGATATGCTGGGTTTTACAAAAGGTTCATTAAAGATTTTAGTGTAATATCTAAACCATTGTGTAACCTTCTAACAAAGAAAAATGTTTTTGAATGGACTGAATAATATGAAAAAGCCTTTGTTAAACTTAAAAGCTTGCTTACTTATGCTCTTGTCATTCAACCTCCTGATTGGTCATTACCTTTTGAAATAATATGTGACACTAGTGATTATGTTGTGGATGCTGTCTTGGGACAAAGAAAAGATAAGAAACCTTATGTGATTTACTATGCAAGTAAAAATTTAAATAATGCTTAAATGAATTACACTACCACTGAAAAGGAATTACTTGCAGTAGTATTTGCATGTGATAAGTTCATATCTTATCTTATTGGCTCACCTATTGTTGTTTTTAGTGATTATGCAGCTTTGAAATATCTTATTTCAAAAAAGGATTCTAAGGCTGGATTGGTACGATGGATTTTGTTACTTCAAGAATTTGATATCACAATCAAAGACAAGGAAGACATCAAAAATGTTGTCGCGGATCATTTGTCAAGATTGACAATAGATTCGAGATCTAACATCAAACAAATTGATGACTACTTTCCTGATGAATCTTTATTTTTAGTCTTTACAATGCCTTGGTTTGCTAATATTGTTAATTTTCTAGTTTGAGCACATTTACCAGCTCATTAGAGTACTCAAGACAAAAAAAAGTTCTTTAATGAAGTGAAGAAATTTTATTAGGATGACTCGTATTTATTCAAATATTATCCTTATCAAATATTTTGAAGATGCATTCTTGATAATGAGGTAAGTAGTGTCATTAAATTTTGTCATTCTAAGGCATGTGGGGGTCATTTCTCATCAAGTAAGAAAACTACAAAAATCTTACAAAGTGGATTTTACTAGCCCACCATGTTCAACGACTCACATGCATTCTGCAAGACTTGTAAAAATTCTCAAAAGTTGGGATCTATTTCAAAACGTAACATGATGCCTTTAAATCCTATTCTTGTCATTAAGATCTTTGATTGTTGGGGTATAGATTTCATGGGTCCATTCCCTCCATCATTTGGTTTCTTGTACATATTAATCGCAATAGATTATGTTGCAAAATGGATAGAGGCAACTCTAAGTTGAAATAATAATCACAAAATAGTGATAAAGTTTTTGAAGGAAAATATTTTAAGTCGATTTGGAATCCCTCGAGCCATGATAAGTGATGGTGAAACACATTTCTGCAACAATTCATTTAATTCTTTAATGAAGAAATATGGAATCACACACAAAGTTGCCACCCCTTATCATATTAGACAAGTGGACAGGTAAAACTTGCTAATAAAGAGATCAAATAGATCTTGGAGAAAACAGTGAACCCTAAAAGGAAAGACTAGTCTTTAAGACTTAATGATGCACTTTGGGCTTATTGAACTGCTTATAAAACATCATTAGGTATGTCACCTTATAGACTAGTCTATGGAAAACCTTGTCACTTGCTTGGGGAACTTGAACACAAAGCTTATTGGGCTATTAAAGCTTTCAATTCAAACCTTGATGATGCTAGTTAGTTGCGAAAATTATAAATAAATGAGCTTGAGGAAATAAGAAATGATGCATATAAAAATTCAAGAATTCATAAAGCAAGAATCAAAGAGTTTCATGACAAGAAAATACTGAGGAAAATATTCAATGTTGGTAAAAAATGTCTTACTTTATAATTATCGACTCCATTTATTTCCTAGAAAACTAAGATCAAGATGGAGTGGTCCTTTTATTGTGAAGCATATGTATCCATATGAGGCATGTGATATCGAGAATCCAAAGAATGGTGATGTTTTCAAGGTAAATGACCATCATTTGAAAGTTTATTTTGACAATTGTTCAGTTGAAAATGACTCTATTGAATTAGGTGATCCTGTATATAAAGATTGATTATTTTTCTCACATTGTTTTTGTGTTTTTTTTCTTTTTTGTGTGACTTTTGTTTTGCTAGTCTCTCACCCTTGTCAAATGGCAGATAATGGTACTCCGAGACTCTTAAGTCGGTTATTTTAGTTTCCCATGATAACTGATATCTGTGTAGATATTTGTGTAATTATTTGCTCTTTCTCCTTTCTTTGCATCTCGTCTCAAATTCTCATTTGAAAATGGACACCACTCTTGAAAAATTGAAAAAGTATTTTCCTGCTTTGCCTCCAGATATGATTGCCAAAAATTACCATGCTAGGTGTAAAAGATTGATGTTGTTAATGAACCATGGAATTTCTGAAGATATTCACTGGCTAATTGAAGCAAAGGTCCGATTATTAGGTAAGTCCTCCAATTCTTTCATTTCATACATGCTTGGAACATGTAAAAGCACTTTTGCGAAGAAACATCATGTAAAACGACTGAAAGTCTATCACAGATGTGCGAGATGGACTTGTAATGTGACATATTGTTTTTTAGGAATGATATCTATAAACCGTGAAGATAAAATACAATTCATTAAGGATGGTCCGAGTAATGGGTCTTTAGATAATCTTTTATTGATTCTTAAGATGCACCCTAGTGGAGATGTGCATCGTGCAATTCATGATTTATGGCCATAATTCCATAAACAACATGCTCGACTTAATCTCGGGAATCTGACTAAAAAAGACCCTGTTTGCCAGTTTTTAAGAAAATTGGATGGGAAGCCTATCCCCAACTCATAGAGGGTGTTTAAATTGTTCTTAGACGTAAAACTAAGGAAAGATGTGAGTCACAATCACAATTATTTGTACATACACATGCTTTTTCAAAATAAAAAAAAATACATAGAGAGAGAGAGAGAACGTGAGATTACAACTAGCCTACATAGAGGTGGTATGATTGCATTTTCAATTTCTCATCTATAAATTTTTTTTTCCTTTCCCTTCATTTCTACTCAACCCATACATTCATCAAATATAGAAGTGTGTAGAAATGGCAAGTTCCTCAAGTCATCACATAAGATATATTTGTGTTTTCGGTGGTTCCAGTCCTGGGAAAGAAAAAGAGTTTTTAGAATCAACAAATCATCTTGGTCAGGTACTAGCTGAGCGAAAGATTCATTTAGTGTATGAGGGAGGCAGCCTTGGGTTAATGGGGGTTGTGTCAATAGCTATATTTTTAGGAGGTAGTCAAGTTTTGGGGGTCGTTCCCAAAGCTTTAGCAAAAGGGGACATTGGAAAAACAATTGGAGAAGAACTACAGGTCCCCACAATGTATGATCAAATGAATGCAATGTTTAATCATGTTGATGCCTTCATTGCCTTACCAATTGGTCTAGGCACATTAGAAGAGATCTTTCATATTTCCTCTTAGGCCCAACTACACATGCACCATAATGTTAATGGTTTTTATGATAATTTGTTGTCTTTTCTTGACCAAGTTATGGAATAACAATTTCTAACATCTTTGGCACGACAAATCATAATCTCTGCTGCTACTTGCTAAATA
Source organism: Populus alba (assembly GCF_005239225.2). Lineage (NCBI taxonomy): Eukaryota > Viridiplantae > Streptophyta > Magnoliopsida > Malpighiales > Salicaceae > Populus > Populus alba. The sequence continues at coordinate 16,697,973 of NC_133291.1, forward strand.
ATTGATTGACCAACTACAATCTTTCATCCCTGTAATTAATCCCTCATGAGTCGCATAAATTGATCAACTACGGAAAGCCGTAAAAAGCTTAGATTGGATTTGAGCCTTTGTTTTTAAAACCTTGTGTCTTTTGGTTTTATTAATAACATATTGTTTTGTTTTGTTATTTCTTATATTTATTTTAGTGTGTTTCAGGATTGTTAGTGTTTGTTGTTTCAGGTGATGTCTTTTATACTCTATCTTTCTACCTTAGGACATTGAGGACAATGTCTCTTTCATAAACCATTTGCAAAACTGTTATTACTAGGATAGCAGAGTAAAGGATTTCTTTTGACTTTTGAGATGCATTTTAGTAAACATTCTTAACAAGGTCTATCAGAATACTTCTTGAAATATTCAAGTTTACAAACTCTCACATTATTATCACTTAATTATGCTCATATACTCATTTAACAAGTATTCTTAAACCTTCATTTTCATACACACACTTTAACATATGATTATGGGTTGCATATTGGATTATTATATTATTTATATTCTTTTGTTAAAGGTAACAACTAAGAGAAAGGGATAGTATATAATTAAAAAAAAACAAAAAAAAATGATCATAATAAAAACATAGATAAGTTTGGTTTTGTATCCTCCTTAACCTAAGCAATTAAGCTCGAATGGGTGTTTTAACACCTAATACCCTAAAATTAACTGACTTGAGAGTTATTGGCCCAATGTTTGTTACATGGGTTAAGGATAAAATCTTAAAGGAATCAAACATTACATTATCTACGCATCAGTATCTGCAACACGAGTTACTAAGCTCGTAGGGGTGTCTCATCACCAAATGCCCTAAGACCAACTAGTCTGGGATTCATTAGCCGAAAGCTCGTTACATGGGTTAAAGATGCATTGTGTTTTAAGTTATATGTATATATTAAAAGAAAAAGATAATAATCTCAACCCAAAAAAGTTAACCTTAAATATTAGAACAAAAATTTTGTTTTCTTCCAAGTATAGTCTCATAACTATATGTTAATATTTTAAGTAGAAAAGAAAGTTTTATTAATATCTTGTTTAAGAGGTATAGAGTAGTTATATGAATTTAATGAGAGTTTGTTTATTTGGATAGATTAATGGAAGTTGAATGATGAATGCCTTGCTTTGTGGAATTTGCAAATTGTTTTTCTATTTTAACTCTTTGATTACTAGGGACTAGTAATAAGCTGGTTGGGGGTGTGATTAGTACTTAAAAGTGCATTTTTATCAAGGTTTTATATCATCATTTTGCACTTGAAGTATCGATAACTCCTTAACTAAAACATGTTTTATAATAACATATCTAATAATATAAGATACCTTTAATTTATGGTAAATGTTCATCTTAAATCTAAGCCTATCACATAAATGAAAGGATTGATTGATGAGTTTAAGTACTGAAATTGAAAGGACAAAGAGAGAGCCAAACTTAGAAAAGAGATGTTAGTGGAGTCTAAACTGGAACACTATTCGGTAATTGGGTTATATCTGAAGCTGTAGATCTCGGATTTAAGTTTTCTTTATATGGATAAAAAGGTAAGACATATGCTTATAGCTTTCATGTGGAGTATAAGATTTAAAACGGTCGTTTTCAAGTCCAAATTATAGCAACAATAGAGAAGTCCAAATCTGTCATGCAACCCATACATTGTTCAGTGTTCAACCCATATCTCAAGTTCTAGAAGTCAAAATGACCTCAATGTTTTTTCTTAGAAAGATAAGACAATTTCCTAGAACTTTCATAAATACAGCTAGTTCCAATTCGGATGTTAGCAATAACATTTTGTTGAGACAAGAAGATAAGAATTTTCACCAAGTCAAGAGTTGGCCACCCACTCAACAATTAGTCATCAAATCAATAGTTCCAAATTTTGGCCTATAAAAAGAGGCATTTGCCATGCACTTAGGAGCTTGTTTGTTCAGATCAAGAACTTGCTCTTGCTCTCTCTCTTTATATTTTTTGTAATTCGTAAGTTTTGCTTTCATTAATATCTTGTTTATGCTTTTCATTTCCTTTCCTTTACTTAGTTAACTTGTATCTTATTTATGTTCTTATTTTGTTTATTTATGTTTCTCTTCTTCATTATGTTTAGCTAAGTCTATTAAGTTAAAGTGAAAAGGTTACACTAATGGTTTAAGAATAAGTATAGTGTAAACTCAACATGGAGCTTAATGTTTAATATTAACATGTTTTATCTTTTTATCTTACTAATTCTTAATACTTTGCTTGTTAAATGGTTAATCTAGATTTTTGTTGTATAACAAGCAAAAAATACCAAGTTTAAATACAATAAGGAAGAAAAAAACTAAAAACTATACCTGCAGATTCTGCTGGGCCATAAAGACCTTTAAAACTAACGGTTTCTTAGAGTAATAAACCAAGAAAGGAGCATGTAGCTTTAAAGTAAACAGTAAACCAACTAAAACTCATGGAAGTAACAGTGGGCAAGCACAACACCTTTTGTTCAAACCAAAAAACTGAACATCTAGAGCAAAGCAAGGAACAAATTTTGGAAAAGAAACAAGCAATAGATGCCAAGTTTAAATACAGCAAGGAAGAAAGAAAAAAAAACTGGAAACTATACCTGTAGATGCTACTGGTTTGAGTGTAGAGGATGGGGTGTAGATAGATGAAAAAAACCTTTGCTTTTCTGCCTCTGAAAACTAAAGAAGGCCTTTCTTTTTTTGCCGTTGGGAGTTTTAGAAAACCTGTAGATTTGGTGAACTCCTTTTTAGCAATGTAGGATAGAGTGGAGATAATTTTCCTTCTCGTTCTCTTTGTTTTTCTATGATAGTTCTCTCTGTTTTTTACTCTTCTCTCTGCATCCCCCTTTTTTTCCCTTTTTTTTACTTAATAGCTTACTTATATAGCCAAGAAAAAACTTGGAGACCCCTCTCATGCCCCCTCATCTTAGTCGTCTGTATTAGGAATAAAATCCTAGCCCTTAGATGGTGTGAGGCTCCTCTCCATGTCCTCTTCCATAGCTGGCACAAAGGAGGCACAAAAATGTTTCCCTTGGAATGGAGCTACTGAGTTGCAACTGCACATTTGGTGTGAAAAGGAGGGTTGTCCCATACACACCATGTTACAGAGGATGCAAGGACGAGAGTTTTCAAAAACTAGCAAGAAACGGTTGCAAATGAGGGAAGGGAATGCAGACGGGGTATAGTACCATGCTAATTATATTTTCAAGATGGGGTTGTTCTCATACGACCGTCTATCTAAAGAAGAGAATTAATGTAAAAAAAGAAAAAGATGGTGTCGTTTGTTGTTAGAAAGGCAGAAGAAACGTAACCCAACGTGGTAGAATTTCTGTCATTTCTGATCCTATCCCCGTTTTTCTATTTCTTCAAAACTCAGCCAAGTTTCTCCCAATTTTTATCGGTAATTAACTCTGTTATTTCAATCCTTTTTTTTTCAATTCAGTCTTGCAAACTTGGGGGCAAAATCCTTCTTGTAGTAGAATTTTTGCTTTCACAATAGATATTCAAATGTGAATATCTTGAGCTTTTGATATCGAAATCAAGCAATTCAAAAACCCAAATTCATCTACACATGTAGGACTACAACTTTCATGAAGGATTCAAGGTGAGATAAAATCGTTTTAAATAAAAGAATCTAGCAGCAATCTGGTTGGTAAAAAATAGGTCTCTTAATTTGATTAAAAAACTGACATATGTTGAGCATCCCGATATGACTGAGAGTATAACCTAAGAATAATGACCAGCAAAATAATGATGGAAGCAAAGTCTTTAGTGCAAAACTCGGGTCAGAATCCTACTCGTGGCAGAATTCTCTACTTTCACGTTTAGATATTTAAATGGGAATATCTTAAACTTCTGATATCGAAATCAAGTGATTCAAAAACCAAAATTCATTTATGCGTACAAGACTAAAACTTTCATGAAGGATTAAAAATGAGATAAATTTGTTTTGAGGTACAAAAATTGGTTGTAACCTGGTTGGTCAACAAGGATCTCCTAATCTAATTTAGGAAACTGACAATGCCGAGCATTCTGATTTGACTGAGAATCTGCCATAAGAATAGTAAGCCCTAAGACCCAATAAAGATGTAGGTCAATTCTTCAACTTGTCATGAGTGACAGAATATAGTCAGGATGGTCGGATATTGCACAAAACCAAGTTAGAATCAAAGCCTAAGTTGGAACAAAAAATTACGACAACAACAGAATCAGTTTTTTAGTGCAACTTCTGAGAGATTTATCCAACCTTAAATACCAGATAACAAAGGAATAAATTTAGCATTATTAAGAATCCTAATTAGCCTAAGAATCATGACAATTTCGGCAGCAATGGGGAAGGATAAGGAGAGCAGATGCCAGCTGAAATAGGGTTCGAAAAACATTTTTTTCTTCTTTGCTTTTGTCAATCTCCTAGAAACCTTGAGCTAAACTACTACCTTCGATTTAAAAGGGATATACACCATCTCCTTTAGCACGCATGGCTTAAAAAAATGAGTGATAACATATGGTTAGAATAGATTTTGGACATAAGGTACAACTAATACTCATGAATATCAGGAATAACCCAGCTCATTGTTGCTCAGTCGAAATCGAAGGAAACCACCCTTGGTACTATAATATCAAGAACTTTTTATAAAACCAGGCATATCCCATGGGGGCATCCAAAATATATAAGGAGACCTTGAGAAGGTTAGCAATGGATTTTTATCTTAATGGAGAGATTTTGTATAAAAAATCATCTTATGGGACCTTGTTGAGATGTTTGGATGAAGTTGAGGCCAAAGACACATTACAGGAAGTCTGTGAAGGGATTTTCTCAACCTTTGATACTAGACACATGATGACTAGAAAGATACAAAAGGCTTATTACTTTTGGATTACATTAGAAAAGGACTGCATCGACAATGACCAAAAATGCCATAAGAGTCGAGTGTACAGTGATAAAATCAACGCCTCTCCAGTTCCTCTGTTTAACTTGACATCTCTATAGCCCTTCACAATGTGGGTAATTGATGTGATTAGGCCTATCAATCCAAAAGCCAGCAATGGTCATAGGTTTATTCTCGTGGATATCGACTACTTTACAAAATAGGTAGAAACCGGGTCATTTGCTCATGTGAAAAAAAAAAGTTCGGCCATGAATTCTCTTTGTAAAGAACCTTTTCTTTATAAAGCGCATGATCTTATAGAATTTGAAATCTTTTACTTAAACAACCTCTTTTCTTATATATGACTAAGGAAATGACTCCATCAATTGGAGGGAACCAAACCAATTTTAAAACTGATAGGTATTGCACACAACACTAAGGGCAAAAAGTGCACATATGAGTCCATAGTGAACCAAAGGCCAAAGGGGTATCATCATAAAAACTTCTAAAAAACATCTTTTATGAGAATTGCTAATTGTATTGGAAGTTTCAGTTTTCATGAACAAAACCAAATCTTTTGAGTTTTCCTTTTAAAATAATAATAATAAAAGACAATACTCAATTGAGTAAGAAAGGGCCCCATAAGGAACCAGAGATCTCTTCACCAAGAGGATATAAAGTATAGTGTGTGGAGCATATTCTGGTTCAAGAGGATATGTCAGACAAACAAATGGAAACGGGAGCTCAAGGAGTCTACAACGAAAAAGGGGATCTATGTTTTTTTTAAAAAAATAGGTAACAAAAAAAAGCATGCATACTATATTGTCATAACATTAACCTGACGGGAGAATGTGTGACGAAAGCCAAAATAGCTCCAAGTTTTTGGGAAACCGCTAAGGTATAAAATCTCAAGTCAATGGAACAATGAAAAAGGATAGGAATTGTGAACTACCACTGCTTCATTTCCTCGAGATAAGATGTTTTCTTTTGAAGTTTAAGATGGGCAAGTCACCCAATATTGAGACCGTTTCTCAAATTGACATCATTTCTTGGAAAAACGTGGAGTTTTCTGAAAGAATTTAAGGTGGGCAGGTCAACCGATATTGAGACCATTCCTTAGAAAAGTGTGAAGTTTTCTAAGAATTTTAAGGTGGGCAGGTCAACCGATATTGAGACCATTCCTTAGAAAAGTGTGAAGTTTTCTAAGAATTTTAAGGTGGGCAGGTCATCCGATATTGAAACCATTTCTTAGAAAAGCGTGGAGTTTTCTAAGAATTTTAAAAGGGGTCGGTCCCATAATATTGAAACCGTTTCTTAGAAAAGCGTAGAGTTTTCTAAGAATTTTAAGATGGGCCTGTCACATGATATTGATACCATTTTTTAGAAAAGCATGGAGTTTTCTAAGAATTTTAAGAGGGGCCGGTCACCTGATATTGAGACTGTTTTGTTAGAATAGCGTGAACTTTTCTAAGAATTTTAAGAGGGTCTAATCACTCGATATTGAGACCATTTTTTAGAAAAGCATGTAGTTTTCTAAAAAAAAAATTAAGGTGAGGTTCCTCTCTTCATGTCATTTTGTAGTTGTCAAAAGCTGTTGTCTCCTATGAATTAAAGTTGCACAAAAACATGATTTGCAACTCCAAAATCAAACGAGAGAATCATGGAAACTAGTAGGAAGTTGTAGAGAAAAGAAAAGAAATCAGATGGTGAGGGTTGTGTAGAGAAAAAGGAAAGAAACCATACGGGATAGTTGTGCTCAAAATGACCATGAATAGTACCATGCTAATTAAATTCTATGGGGTTGTTTTACAATGCAAAGTAACAGACATTATTATGATGTTGTCTGATCCAGTCCTTATTTTTTTAATTCCTCGAATAAAACCGATTTACTTTCCCAAGTTTGAAATTTGTCTTTAATTAATCTAATAAATACTTAAAACATTAACAAAAACAAAGAAAAAAGAATGTTGCAGAGAAGAAGAAGAGGCCTTGTTTCTACTATGATTTGCTTCCTTTATTCTCTCCTTCAACTACTGTCATTCGTTAGGATTCTTCTCAGAATTATGAGCCCTTAATGTTTCTTAATTTCTTTTTCTTTATCTAGTCATTAAGGTTGGTTAAATCCCTCACAATTTATGTTGAAAATTAATTATAATGTTTTCACAACTCTATTGTAATTTAGACTTTACTACAACTTAGACTTCGATTCTGATTTGATTTATTGCGATATTTGGTCATTCCAACTATATTTTTTTATTCATGAAATGTTAGAGGCTTGATTTGAACTTTTTTTAAAATTTTAAGGCCCATTATTTCTATATTAGACTCTTAGCTTTATAACGATGAAGCACTCATGGTCTAGCTAAAAAAAAACTAGTTTGCTAGGTCATTTCACCCACTCAAGATAAGAATCCAGGATATTAGCGACGGAATGGTTCTCATTAATTACTCCATCATTAATTGCATTAAGATTAATTCATGCAATATTTAGCGTAGGTAAATTAACAGGATCAATATCTAGTTCTTTTGCTGGCATTTGAATGTCTTGGTTTCTGGTGCTGGAAATTAATTTTAGTATCAGTTCCTTGATGTTTGTTCTTCTTCCTCTGGCCGTATTGGTCTTATACATATGGCCAAGGCCTCATTTAAATATTTTTTATTAATAATGTTGATCACATTCATCAAAAAAGAAGAAAAAAAATTTAGAACAAAAGGCATTCATATCTTTAAATTTATGCAAACTGCGATTTTATTAGCCAAAAAGCACATATATAATAGTAGCATTGCATTACAAAAAGGAGTAGAAGTACGTAAACCAGCTCTCAGCACAAACTACATATAGTAGCTAATACTCAATATACTTAATTACACATCCGACACCTATAGTATGATTTATAACATTATTGCAAGCTATTTTATATATAGATATATAGATATATGCATGAGCATACATGTATGTTATGAGTAACCAGAACATGTTTCATAATTTATTTGGTTAGTGCCTGATGCGTAGCTAAGTTAGCTCATCGATGGATCAAACCCATAACGCGCCAGCACGTTTAAGCATTGGGATTAAGGAACGATTAAGGTGAAGGCTCATCACCTCATTGGCTCCACCCACAAGTTCACCTCCAATGAACACGGCCGGCAATGTTGGGCATCCAAACCTTGAGAGTGCTTGCTCAATTTCCCTTCCTCTAGGCATCTCATCAAGCTCATGGACAGCCACGCTCACCCCAAACTCATTGAAGAGAGTCTTGATGGTGTGGCACATACAGCAAGTGCTCTTGCTGAAGATCACAACTGGTCTCTCGGATGCCAAATTTGTCACCCTCTCCATTTCCAAATCAACGAGCAAGAAACTAATGCCAATGATCACTTAGCGAGTTAGTTTAATTACAAGCTCGCTAGTAGTCTCAAAACCGATCGAGCAGGAGATAAACAAATGATGTAGCTAGCTAGTAAGGAATATTGTAATGGGCAGTTAAGTTTTTTTTTATTTTTTATGAGGTGCTTGATATCATGAGACTCGTTTATATAGGGTTAAATTTGAAGGTTTTGGGTGGATTGGCAATGGTAGCAAAGAGAAAAAGATTTGATTGCGAAGCAAAAGAAGAATGTTCTGCTAGATATTTCGGACGGTTTCTAAAATCACTGATCGATTGATACATGACACAAATAGAAGTGTGACACCACAAGGAAAGTAATTGCAAGATATAGATGAAGAATCTTTCATACGGAAAATAGAGACGTGTCCTTTGTACGGCTGTTTCACATTATCAAAATAATGACAACATGTAATCTTACACATGCAAATTGTTCTGTATCTTCTATCCAAAGTTTGATGATCTATGTATTAAAGTGCATTTTGATCAATTTCCTTTGCATGGAGGCATATGTGCTGAGTTGTAGAAAGAAGTTGGATTTATCCATTTGGGACCTTTCTCTGATTGTGTTAAGATTCGCATCCAATTCATCAAGAATGGATAGGTAAGTGATGCAGAAGAAGGTTAGAGAAGGAACCAGCATATGCTTACTCTCGAAAGTTCAAACAAATTTAGCAAGAATCAAGTCCCATTTGCATAATTAGTGACATTAATTCTATCTTCCTTGTAGAAAATTTTACATTAATTATATATTTAGAGTGTCACAGCGCAAAATACAATACATGCACCGGGTTAATAAATAGGATCATAAAACATATTCTATCAAATGCTCTGCATACATGGGAAAAAAAAAGGGGTACCAAGGATGTTATAAAAAATTTCAATCAAACTTTCACTTTTTTTCTTTTTATTGTCACAAATGAAACAAAATAATTTTGTTTTTGTTTGGTGGGTTTTTCAACTCAACCATGCTGAATTAGAAAGCTAGAACTAGCATATAATTACTTTTTTGGTCCTTGTAATATATTGTTCATGATTTTATCTGTCATAAATAGATTTGTGCTCTAGCTTATAAGTAGGTAGAACAACTTTCATGATCTTTGCTCATCACTTCTCCATTTAATGCTCGCAATCCCTAATTAATAAACTAAATTTGGATGGCTGTGCAATGAAAATTTATCAAGAATAATAGGAGAACATGCATCAACCACAATTTCTAGCTTGACGGAAACTTCTAGACATGCAAGAAATCCTTTTCTTTCTTTTCTGGGTGCTAATGAGCTGAGCCTCCCCTCGCTTTCGGGCACATAGTTTTTTTTGCCAATTACAGTGACTGTTCACGAAAAGATAAGACTAATGCCGAGAGGTCCCCAACACCATCCTTTCTTTTTTATTTCTTTTTATAATTTTTTTTCATTTGAATTATTTTCTTCAGTAGTGTAGTTATTTACAGAGAGAGAGAGAGATGTGCATTTATAAAAAACACTTGAGTTTAATTAAATTGTTTAGTGAAGATCAGGCACATCGTCTAGCAACATGTTATGATCTTTAAAATATTAAAAAAGTCATTGGTAGTTTGACTTAATCTTTTAGTGGTTGATTTCTAAATGTAATTAATATTCTTTCATTAATAATGTTTTGATTTAATATTAAAACATAGAGTATGTCTGCTATATTAAATCATGTTTTTTTTCTCTACATAACAATCATTAATTGTTTGAATAAGATTTGAAATTATTTTTAAATTTCATTCCATATTAGCCAAGGATTTCTCAGATGTTAATACTATTTGAGAATAGAATGAACATTTTCTTTAATTCTCATAGGATGATAAATTCTCTCTTGATCATTCAAGTACTTTCTTATAGTTCATTTTATACCAAATATTTGTCATTTCATTACCTCAATTAAGATAACATATAATATAATCAAAGCAAAACATTCTCTATATAAGATGACTTAGTAATCTCAAGTTTAAATATCACTAATACAACCATCACTTAAGTTTTTCCATAGACCTATGTGATCTTTCCATATGAAATTCTTATGCGGGTCAGTTCAGTGTATATGTCTTATAACAAACAATATTTACATAATAGTTCTAATAATATGTACATGTCTTTATAGCTCTAATAAATGTCAAGTATTTAAGAGAGCATCGACTAGGAACATTTTAGAAACAATGCTTTGATGTAATGATAATCTCATAATTATAATAACTTTCTAATTTTATTTGGAAGATATTTTTGTCCCATGAATTTTATCTTTATTCTAAATTTATTAATATAATAATACCATGTGTAATCAACTACTTGACTATAAGATAAGATATATATTCTTCATGACTGACACTAAATTTTCAAGCCAAAGGCGTTGCCAGGTCATCATAACCTAAGAGTGTTTTTTTTTTTTTTTGTGATTAAAATATAATAAAGTTATATACATATCCTCCATAACCGGCTCAATTCAGTAGCCAAGGGCCAGATCCAAAAATGCCTTCAGATTGTAGGGTTACTTAGACAGAAAATTAGCTGGCCAGTAACCTGTACTTCTTAGCCCTGCATATGCACGCATGCATGGCTCATAGCCTCATATACTATCTTTATATTAATTCTTTTACCACTGATCAGGAGTAGGAGGAGGGACGAATCCAAAATGTTTATAAATTGAAGAGGCCAAAGTTTATAGTCTTACTGTTGGGAGGGCCATTTCATAATATATAATACCCTCAAAATTGTATAGTTTCAATGGTGATTTTAAATAACTTTTCAAACTTGAGGGCATCAGCCCACCCTTGGCCACCCCTAGATTCGTCTCTCAGTGGAGATCTACAGCCCGTCCATCTTGAGCTGTTCGATGAACTTCAAAAAATCATAACCACAAGATTTTAGCTCGATAACATTCAAATGATGTTATCTCCTATCAACTACAAAATAGAAAGAAGTGAAACTTCTATGGGTTCTCTGATCTCTTTGTAGAATATATATAAACAATATATTTTTTCAATCCAACCCAAAGATTATAAATTATTCAGGTAAAACACAGGATTGATCCATCTCGATTAAACAAAGTTTTACTAATTTATTTAGAAGAAATGGAAGATTGATCATTATACACAAGATGATGCATATTTATGCACATGCATTATTGCATACGTACATACACTTGGCCGCCAGCATATACAGCAAACGTGAGAGAGAGAAGGAAAGGATAAAACCCTGAGTGTTGGTGGCGAGTGGAAAAAGAATGTCAACTTTATGCACCGAAGATAAAGTAGAAAGCAAAATATATGCAGGCGAGGACGGATCGTGGCATCACATTCACATATTAGGTTTTTGTGTTGGTGAGGTACAGGTCCCTGTGTACAAATTGCTTGATTCTCTTATATATTCCATCCTGTACAAAAGATATATATATACAGATAAAGTGAAAGGGAGAGGAACATATTTTATACCCTTTGCCTTTACTGCATGACCTAGCAGCCTATCTTTAGTAGATACGAAAAGAGTGCATGCCTTCTCCACCCATTATCAAAAAGAAAAAAAAAAAATTCTCTCATCACTTTGATTATCGAACAAAATATCACAACTAAAAGGATAAAATATATGATTCATTCTTCACTTTAGGAGTTATTTCAGGTGTCGGTTCTTCTAATGAAAATCATCTTAATTATTCTTAGAGAATTTCTGTGTATGATTGATTACTTTTAACATAGTGATGGCATCACCGGCCTCGTTAATTATACTATGTCCTCGTGATATTTAACTCGTGCATGCATGGGGAATCTTTGAGAGCTAGTTTTGCTTCATCATGATGATTTTTTTTTTTTTTGAATTGATTTAGCTTCATCCATATCCATGTTTGATAAAAATTAACATTCAATTATTTTCAAAACTTTATTTAATAATCTAGAACTTTTAATTAAAATAGTTCTTTTGTATTATATCATAATTTTAATAATTAATTAATCACGACTCTTTCCAATTAATAAAATGAATTAAGTATAAGATATTAATGAAAATTTAGGAAGCAAATGTTTTTCTCTGAGAGGATGTGATTAGAAATTAATATAAAATAGTTTGAACTTCATCTAATAATAACTTAGTTGAGAATAATGGAATATGTTGGATTGTGCCTTAACCAACCTTCCTATTTATATAGAGGTAGCAGAACACTACAGTAACTGTAATGATTACATCCTCTATTACTTTCCTATTCTGATAGATACATAAGTAACTGTAATGATTACAACATCCTTTATTAATTTCCTATTCTATAATATGCCCCCTCAAGCTGAGGGTGGGGGATCAACCCGAAGCTTGAACTGAAAAGTAGTAAAGGATGCAACAGGAAACGGTTCAGTGAAGACATCGGCAAGTTGATCTCGAGAGGGAACAAAATGAATCTGAATTTCTTTCTTGGCAACATGGTCACGGACAAAGTGATAATCCACTTCAACATGCTTAGTACGAGTATGGAAGATAGGATTTACTGAGAGATAGGTAGCATCAAGATTATCAAACCAAATGGTAGGAGCAGAGACTGAGGGAACCTGCAAATCTTTTAACAAGTATTGAAGCCAAATGACTTCAGTTGTACCATTAGCAAGGGCTTTATACTCAGCCTCAGTAGAGGAGCGAGCAACAGTGCGTTGCTTGCTGGATTTTCACGAAATCGGCATCTGATCAAAAAAGACAAGATAGCCGCCCGTAGACTTGCGATCATCAATACTACCAGCCCAATCTGCATCTGTAAAGCCATGTAGAGCAAAAGAGGAGCCTCGAGTGATATGGAAACCATAAGATGTCGTACCTTTAAGTAGCGTAAAATACGTTTCACAGCGGCCCAATGAGAATCTATAGGAGCATGCATAAACTAACAGACTCTGTTAACAGCAAAGCATATATTTGGACAAGTGAAGGTAAGATATTGAAGAGCACCCACGATTTGACGAAATCATGTAGGATCAGAGAATGAATGATTCGGTAATAAAATGACTTTTGAAGGGGAGACTAGAGTATCAACTGGTTTGCAGGAAGTCATACCAGCTCTGATGAGGATATCAAGAATATATTTATGTTGACGCAGCATTAAACCCATATCGGTAGATTGAACTTCAATACCCAAAAAGTAGTGAATAACACCTAAGTCACGAAGCTTTAACTCAAAGCTGAGTAACTGTATAAGGTGATGGAGCATAGTAGAGTTGCTACCCATGAGCAGAATATCATCAACATACACCAGGAGATAAAATATATTAGTACCATCAGATAAGATAAATAGGGAGGTGTCAACCTTGGAAGCTTAGAAACCGATGGAGAGCAACATGCTCTCGGTGCCTGTTTCAAACCATACAATGATTTGTGCAATCTGCACACATGAGATGGATGAGAAGAGTCAACAAAACCTAGAGGTTGTTTCATGTAGACCTCTTCAATAAAAAACACCATTGAGGAAGGCATTATGAATATCAAGCTGATGAATCTTCAAATTTCGTGAAACCGTGATAGAGAAAACCAATCGGATAGTGGCCTGTTTAATAACTGGACTGAAGGTTTCAGAATAATCAATACCTTCCTGCTGGGTAAAACCTCTAGCAACAAGGCGTGCTTTATAGCGCTCAATACTACCATCAACACAATGTTTGATCTGATATATCAATCTACTACCAACAATGTTCATCGAAGGATAAAATGGAACCAAAGACCAAGTGTGATTTTCGTGTAAAGTGGCGATCTCATCACACATAGCATTATGCCAAACTGCATACCGGTCAACATCAGAGAATGCAAAATGCTCAGAAGAGGGAGAATACAATACCTGTGTGGAGGTAGAAGTAGCGGCAGCGGAAGCAACCAGATTAGCTGTCTTCAGCTACCGCAGTCTAAGAGTCATAGGATGTCTGCTGTGTGCTGGTGGAGACACAGAGGAAGACGGTTGTAGTGAGGAGACCTATGGCAGCTAATAAGAAGATAAATCAACCATAAGTTGCAGATCAGCAGGAGAGGATGATAAAGAAGCAGCCTCAAGCATAGGACTGTCAGTAGAGGAGGGGCTAGAAGCAGAGACTGAAGCTGCAGAAGTGCTGGCCAGAGAGGGCGAAGCAAAGGAAGGACTAGAAAGTACCCCAATACCATGAGGAAAGGAGAACAATTGACCATCTGAACCTGCATCATAAGGGTTAGATAAACAAGCATGGGATGATGGCCAAGGGATGGGTGGAGGCTGTGGTCGGGTGGCTATTTGGAGTGGCAGAGCAGAGTGTTGAGGGTTGTTTAGGTGGCTGGTGAAAGTGGGTGGCGGTGGGTGGTTTAGTCAAAATTTAGGAGGGTGACAGTAACGGGTGGGGTGGGGGTTGTGGTGGAGACCTTTGCAATCTATTTAGAATTATCAAATGGAAACACATATTCATGGAAGCAGACATGACGGAAATATAAATACGGTGAGATGCAATGTCAAGACATCGATAACAAAGATGCGAGGAACTATATCCAAAAAAACACACATGGAGAGGAACGAAAATCTAATTTATGATTATTATATGGACGCAAAAAAGAAAAAAAAGAGACACCCAAAGGTACGCAAAAAATGAGAGGATAATACCATATATATTTAGTATAAGCATCAACAAAGATAACAAAATAATGATAGCCATCTGAAGAAAAAGGAGGAACAGGTCCCCATACATCACTAAAAATTAATTCAAGTGGAGCAGAAGTTTTGTGACCCGTAGGTCCTAAAGACAAACACGATGATTTTTCTAAAGGACAACTTTGACATTGGAAATTAAGACATTTATTGTTATAAAAGATCTTATTTTTTGAGATTAACAATTGAAAAATACATGAAATAGGATGACCTAGTCGACGATGCCATAAATCGACAGAGGCAGAAGTGTAGGGAGACCAATAGGCTTGAGGAACCAACGTGACGGAAGACTTGGTCAGGGCATAGAGACCATCTTTACTCTGACCTTTGTTGTAACCCATTTTTGGGTCCCCACATAAAAAATAATAAAAATAAAAAAATTCAAAAAATATATTATAAAAAAAAAAACACAAAACGGTGCCGTTTGGAAATGACACCATCGTCTTCTTCCCCTGGACATGCAGAGAACAGGGGAGAAGAATCATTTTTTTTCTCTTCTCTTTTCGCCTACTTTCTTTCCCGTTTATTGCGCAAAAAGATGCCCACCATAGACACACACTTGCCTGGCGTTGTTATCCGTTGCAGGTAGTGGAGGGGGCGGCCAACAGTAGCCGCCCCAACACGTTCGCCCTCCCCTGTTTTCCTATAAATACAGGGGAGGGCTGCTAAAGAAAAAAAAAACCCGAGAGAGAGGAGAGAAGAGGGAGGAGACCGAGAGAAAGAGAGAGAAGAGGAAAGGAAAGGAGAGAGAAGGGAGAGCATAGAAGAAGCAGCAGCAGAGGAGAACGAAGAAAACAGAGGAGAGGGAGAAGGAAAACGCAGAGCCACCGCCGGCCACCCCACTGTCAGCGCCGCTTCCTGTCGCCACCAGCAGCTCCGCCATCAACGACAGCCACCACAGGTAAGCCCTCTACCCCTTATCTCGTTTTACTGTTCATCTTTTAGCATGCAGAACGTGCACTGTGCACGTTCTGCAAGCCATGAATTAATTACCCGGTTACTGTGCATGTGCACAGTAACTGGCTAATTAATTCACTGGTTACTGTGTGCACAGTACCAGCCCATTTGGGCCTGGGCTGGGACGTCAGCCAGCCCATGTGAATAGGCCAAGTTTGGCCCAGCCCATGCAATTGGGCCTGATCCGGCCCAATTTTTTTTTTTAAAATATATTTATGATGTTCCCACTTTTGATTTATGTTATTTTTATTAATATCGGGTAGTATTTTTTGTCGTAAAAATAAAAAATCTGGTATTAAAAATACCTGGTTTTTTGTCACAAACTTCCAAAATACAAAAAAAATTTAAAAAATGTTTTTGTGCATACGACCAAGTGTCTCAAAGCTAAATGTCATCATTTTGCCAGGAATAAATGTCATCATTTTTGTGATTGGATTTTACACCGTAAAAATATAAATCCAGTATTAAAATACCCGGTTTTTGTCACAAACTTCCAAAAATACAAAAAATTTTAAAAAAATGTTTTTGTGCATACGGCCAAGTGTCTTAAAGCTAAAAACTTATATTGTATTTTTCATACACTAAAAAAACAATGTTTTAGCATGCATTTTGGCTTTAATAACCAGTTTATTAAAGTCAAGAGAATATTGGCAAAAATTTAAAAAAAACAACAAAAAAATTTTATTTTGTTTTTCTCTTAGTATCCGCGGTATGACATTACACGTAATGCATATTCCAGATATTTAATTCTTTTATTTTTTGGACAATAGAACCTGGGGTATGACATTACATGTAATGTGTATTTCGAACAACACAACACGATCTTAGATTTTATCAGACATTAAAACAATGCAGCCTACCTTAGGTAGGGCGTAGTTGGGGTGCTAATACCTTCCCTTTACGCAACCAGTCTCCGTATTCGATCTCTAAAGACCAGTTAAGGTTCCTAGTAACCAGAATACTAGGTGGCGACTCCCAGTCCATATTTTCACATATAGAGACAAGAATTCCTTGTCTCTCCCTATTTGCCAGGAATAAATATTCCGATTTTTCCTTGAGGGTGGACGATCGCCGCGCCGCCGCACACGTGCGACAGAATGGCGACTCCACTGGGGATCTTGTGGACTAAGCTTTGTTTTTGTCTGATTTATTGTGTTTTTTGTTGTGGTTTGCGTGTTTATTTTTAAATATGCATTCCCTTTATTTATTTCTCACGCGCTTTAATTTTGTACATATGTGTTCATGCATTGTATAGAACTGCCTCATGTATCACATGCTTTATATTTTTCAAGCACACACAAGCTCCTAAGTTAAGTGGGGAATTAACGATCTGCCCTATGACTATTGGTCAGGTTCAAATGCGTGAAACACCCAACTCATATCTGAGAGCCTGCTTGGTAATGGTGGGCATACGTGCCTTAACTGTTCTTTGCAACGCCCCCATACTGCCTTTACGAAGGATGTCACTGGGCAGATATTAGACCCTTTTGAGACCAGGTAGAAAACCTATTCATGAATAGACCCTGTCTTTAGTTTGTATGCGCTATCTTTCTTTACAGAATATGTCATACAAAAATAATAATAAATAAAAAAAATCATGTCACCCCTTGAAGGGCAAGTTCGTCATATAAATTACATGTTCATACATTTAACATGCATACATGTCAGATTGAAATATAGGTCCCCAAAAAGTCTACAACACCCGACTTCGAGCAAGAAACATGGAAGATGAAGAGCGTGCTCAACGTGAGGCCTATTTGCACGACGAGTTGGAGTCTCTGAAAATAAGTGTGGCTCACCTCACTAGCTTACTCAAGCAAACACTAAGAAATACCTCTGATGAAGGTCCTTCTAATCGACCGATCACCTTTGATCCGGCTCCTACTACAGTTCAGCCTGAGGAAAGAATGAGTGAACATGGTCAAGAACCTCAGCAAAATCCAACATTTGTGCAGTCAACGACACCTGCACCATCCCCAATAGTCGTGAAGGCATCTGCTAATGAGTCCCACAAGGCTAAGTCATCTGATAGCATTGATCAAGCTAAGATAGAGGCGTTGGAAGCCAGACTCAAAGCCATTGAAGGGATAGACTTATATGACCCGGTACGGGCAGCAGAGATGTGTTTGGTCCCAAATGTGGTTATCCCAAAGAAATTTCATGTTCCTGAATTCATCAAATACAGTGGAACACAATGCCCCATGACCCATCTCAAGTCCTACTGCAATAAAATGGCTGAGGTAGTACATGATGAAAAACTACTAATGCACTTTTTCCAAGACAGTTTAAGTGGGGCAACTTTGAGTTGGTACATGAGATTGGAAAACACAAAAATTCGCAACTGGAAAGATCTTGTGGATGCTTTCGTCAAGCAATACAAATACAACATGGACGTTGCGCCTGACAGAACCAGTTTGTCCAATATAGAGAAAAAGGATAAAGAAAGCATAATTGAATATGCTCAAAGATGGTGAGAATTAGATGCTCACGTACATCCCCCACTTCTGGACAAAGAGATGGTCTCTTTATTTGCCAATACACTCAAAGCATCATATTACGAACATATGATAGGTAGTTCAGCCCAACAATTCACTGATGTTGTGATAGTGTGTGAACGCATAGAGCAAGGTGTCAAGAGTGGTAGAATTGCTGCTCCAACCGAGAAAAGAGGCGTCGAAAGAAAAGATGTTCACCATGTTGAAGATGGCTACAAGGGTAAAACAAATACATCCTAAAATTACCATACTCCATCCCAAATTGCCAACATCAAAAAACCTGAACCCCAAAACTTTCAAGCCAAAAGCCAAATTGGAAATTTCCAAAGAGTTCAAGAACAACTACCTCCACTACCATTACCCCTGAATGAGATGTATCAAAAGCTATTGAGCATCGGGCAAATAGCTCCAGAACCTCTAACACCTCTGCAGCCACCTTATCCTAATTGGTACAAGCCAGAACTCAATTGTGAATACCATGCCGGTATTACTGGGCATAGCATCTATACCTGCAACGCCTTCAAGAGAAAGCTTCTGCAATTAATCAAGGCTAGTTGGATAGAATTGGAAGACGCCCCCAATGTGAATACGAACCCGCTGCCTAATCATGTTGAAGCATATTAGGATGGAATGTTTGGGGAATTGGAAAGCATCAATGGTCCAGTATGATAGCTTGAATTTTGTAGAACTCAAATTTTGATTGTGGTATTGTTTTGCATTGTCTTTGAGTCCTCTACGCAGAGCTTTTGAGAGGAGGTTAGCCTATGAACAGATTCACCAAAGCCTGCCTTGTTATTGCCTTTTGTTAATGCTTTTGAACAAGACTTTCTCTGTTAATGAGCTTTTCTTGTGAAAGATCATGTGTTTTCTTGTGTTCACATCACACTCTTCTTTGTTGTTATTACATGTAAATAACATTTGGAGCACAACTTTGCTCACAAAACTAAAACATGAAGAATCCTTTGGTGTTCCTTTCTTACAAACCCATACATTATCTCATATGTTTTCAAGGATATTTTTTAGGACCTCCAAAGTGAGTACAAAAAAAAAAAATCATGTTTATATTTGTCCAAAACAAATGCATTTTGAAAATTCAAGTGATTCCTTAAATAGGTACACATATACCTAGAAAACTTGAAAGAAAAAAGACAACAAAGACAAACAACACTATGAGATGACTCAAAAGCTGAGTTTTATTTGACTGAATAAATCACTTTGCATACGCGCATGAAAGCAACACCTATCGATCCTCAATGCATGAGTTTGAGATGAGGAAAGGCCATCTTTGATAATCCTTTCACAAGGCTAAAAAATGTTTTTTGCAGTCCCATTTTGAGCCTAGTAATGTTTTTTTTTTAAATAACCTTGACTAGGATCACACCCCACACTGGGGGGCAAAATAAGAGAGTTGGTTATTTTTACCATCCAGACAAAGCAGTAAAGATGGGTGCTGGAATTGATCATGTAAGAAAAGAAAAGAAGAAGATCTAAAGGATCTAAAAGATTTGAGCTTCTCATAAAAACAACTAATATGATTGTGCTCAACGAAACAAAAGCGAAGAAAACAAAGAGAAAAGCCCAAACCTGACACTGGGGGGCAGGACAACTCATTTTGAAAAAAAAACAAATCCAAAAGACAAAAGGTCATGAAACAAGCACAAGTGATCCTTAGTCTTGAAATCCCTTAAACACCTTTTGAGCCTGCAACATATCCATTTTCTTCGTAACTAATAGCCAAAGCCTACATTACATACCTGATAAAGCCCTTTTTGATCAAAGGCAAGCAATCTGAATCGGTATGCAGTGCTTTCTCGTGCGAGTCAAATCATTATTTATGCAAATAAAATAAATGCTTTGAATCATTTCGGTTCTCAATAACCCTCAAATTGAAATTTAAACCTTTTGTGACCAACCAGATGTCACTTCATCTTTAAACCAAAAGCAAAAAGCTTTCATCACGTCAAGAAACCTGTCCATAGGAATCACTTGAATTTTTGAGAACAAGTTTATTTTGAACCAATATCAAAATCATTTGTGTGATTGGAATAACTTTGAAGTTCCAAAAATTTTGCATGAAAACATTTCATTGTACAAAAAACCCAAACTTACTTTCACATATCCTCACCCCAAACTAAACCCAAGTTGAACACTTGGGGGGCATGATCAAGCTGGGGGGAATCAAAAACACATGGTAGGGCTGGCTCCATGATTCCTGTTCTAAGGAAAATGTCGGGCAAAATTGGTAACTCTTGAGATAAAGGGTGAAGGACAAAGATGTATGATGACATCAAACCCTTTCCAGAGGTCAAGATCACAATATGTAACCCAAGTAAGCAGAAGTGAAAAAGCCATCGAAGTTTACTACCAACACTACAACTTTTGAGAGAAAAAAAGACACCATGAAGAAATGGGGGCCTATATTTCTCAGGTAAGTATACATGCATATCAATCATAATGCATTTTCTTACAACATTCACAGATCAGTGTTTCAACATCATCCCTTAGGTAGTGCGTTTTATAACCCTACCTCCTTTTGAGTGCGCCTTTGAGCCCTCAGCTCCATTTTGAGTGCGCCTTTGAGCCCTCATCCCTTAGGTAGTGTGTTTTCTAACCTTACCTCCTTTTGAGTGCGCCTTTGAGCTCTCATCCCTTTGGTAGTGCGTTTTCTAACCCTACCTCCTTTTGAGTGCGCCTTTGAGCCCTCACCTCCATTTTGAGTGCGCCTTTGAGCCCTCATCCCTTTGGTAGTGCATTTTCTAACCCTACCTCCTTTTGAGTGCGTCTTTGAGCCCTCACCTCCATTTTGAGTGCGCCTTTGAGCCCTCATCCCTTTGGTAGTGCGTT
Source organism: Populus alba (assembly GCF_005239225.2). Taxonomy (NCBI): domain Eukaryota; kingdom Viridiplantae; phylum Streptophyta; class Magnoliopsida; order Malpighiales; family Salicaceae; genus Populus; species Populus alba. The sequence goes on from NC_133291.1 coordinate 16,719,186, forward strand.
TTCTAACCCTACCTCCTTTTGAGTGCGCCTTTGAGCCCTCACCTCCATTTTGAGTGCGCCTTTGAGCCCTCATCCCTTTGGTAGTGCATTTTCTAACCCTACCTCCTTTTAAGTGCGTCTTTGAGCCCTCACCTCCATTTTGAGTGCGCCTTTGAGCCCTCATCCCTTTGGTAGTGCGTTTTCTAACCCTACCTCTTTTTGAGTGCGCCTTTGAGCCCTCATCCTTTGGTAGTGCGTTTTCTAACCCTACCTCTTTTCGAGTGCGCCTTTGAGCCCTCGCCATCCACTTCTTTATGTCTTTTTTTTTGGTAGGCCACCCATTACAAGGAGACCATTCCTCCATGTGGGTATGTCACCCATTACAACACGACCACTCTTCCTTTTTTCATCTGGGTAGGTCACCCATTACAATGAGACCGTTTTTTTGTCATATTTTCTTTTGTTTTGGTTAAATGAGGTTGCCAGATGGGATCTCATGTAGCTTTGGTTAAAGGGAATCTCCATATGGGATTTTAGGTTGACCGAGCTACACACACAGGATTTTGGTTCTGGTTAGAGGGGATTGCCGAAAGGAATCTCAGTCTATCCCAACCATACAGGATTTTGGTTCTGGTTAGAGGGGATTGCCGAAAGCAATCTCAGTCTATCCCAACCACACACAGGATTTTGGTTCTGGTTAGAGGGGATTGCCGAAAGGAATCTCAGTCTATCCCAACCACACAAGATTTTGGTTCTAGTTAGAGGGGATTGCCGAAAGGAATCTCAGTCTATCCCAACCACACACAGGATTTTGGTTCTGGTTAGAGGGCATTGCCGAAAGGAATCTCAGTCTATCCCAACCACACAGGATTTTGGTTCTGGTTAGAGGGGATTACCAAAAAGGAATCTCAGTCTATCCCAACCACACAAGATTTTGGTTCTGGTTAGAGAGGATTGCCGAAAGGAATCTCAGTCTATCCCAACCACACAAGATTTTTGTTCTGGTTAGAGGGCTGCCGAAAGGAATCTCAGTCTATCCCAACCACATAAGATTTTGGTTCTGGTTAGAGAGGATTGCCGAAAGGAATCTCAGTCTATCCCAACCACACAAGATTTTGGTTCTGGTTAGAGGGGACTGCCGAAAGGAATCTCAGTCTATCCCAACCACACAAGATTTTGGTTCTGGTTAGAGGGGATTGCCGAAAGGAATCTCAGTCTATCCCAACCACACAGAGGATTTTGGTTCTGGTTAGAGGGGATTGCCGAAAGCAATCTCAGTCTATCCCAACCATACACAGGATTTTGGTTCTGGTTAGAGGGGATTGCCGAAAGGAATCTCAGCCTATCCTAACCACACACACATAATATTTAAGTTTCTGGTTAAAGGGGATTGCCGAAAGGAATCTCAGTCTATCCCAACCACACACAGGATTTTGGTTCTAGTTAGAGGGGATTGCCGAAAGGAATCTCAGTCTATCCTAACCACACACACATAATATTTAAGTTTCGGGTTAAAGGGGATTGGCAAAAGGAATCTCAGTTTAGCCCAACCACACACAGGACTTTGGGTCCGGTTGAAGTTTTAGGTCAATCAAATTTTAAGACGATCAGTTTCGGAAGACCAATGTTATTTTATCTTTACAACACTTACTTTGCACAAATTTTTGCTCCGTAAGCATTGTAAAGAGGGGGGCAACTGTTGTAACCCATTTTTGGGTCCCCACATAAAAAATAATAAAAATAAAAAAATTCAAAAAATATATTATAAAAAAAACACAAAACGGTGTCGTTTGGAAATGGCACCATCGTCTTCTTCCCTTGGACATGCAGAGAACAGGGGAGAAGAATCATTTTTTTTCTCTTCTCTTTTCGCCTACTTTCTTTCCCGTTTATTGCGCAAAAAGACGCCCACCATGGACACCCACTTGCCTGGCGTTGTTATCCGTTGCAGGTAGTGGAGGGGGCGGCCAACAGTAGCCGCCCCAACACGTTCGCCCTCCCCTATTTTCCTATAAATACAGGGGAGGGCTGCTGAAGAAAAAAAAAACCCGAGAGAGAGGAGAGAAGAGGGAGGAGACCGAGAGAAAGAGAGAGAAGAGGAAAGGAAAGGAGAGAGAAGGGAGAGCATAGAAGAAGAAGAAGAAGCAGCAGTAGAGGAGAACGAAGAAAACAGAGGAGAGGGAGAAGGAAAACGCAGAGCCACCGCCGGCCACCCCACTGTCAGCGCCGCTTCATGTCGCCACCAGCAGCTCCGCCATCGACGACAGCCACCACAGGTAAGCCCTCTACCCCTTATCTCGTTTTACTGTTCATCTTCTTGCATTCAGAACGTGCACTGTGGACGTTCTGCAAGCCATGAATTAATTACCCGGTTACTGTGCATGTGCACAGTAACTGGCTAATTAATTCACTGGTTACTGTGTGCACAGTACCAGCCCATTTGGGCCTGGGCTGGGACGTCAGCCAGCCCATGTGAATAGGCCAAGTTTGGCCCAGCCCATGCAATTGGGCCTGATCCGACCCAATTTTTTTTTTTTTTAAAATATATATTTATGATGTTCCCACTTTTTGATTTATGTTATTTTTATTAATATCGGGTAGTATTTTTTTGTCATAAAAATAAAAATCTGGTATTAAAATACCCGGTTTTTGTCACAAACTTCCAAAAATACAAAAACAATTTAAAAAATATTTTTGTGCATATGGTCAAGTGTCTCAAAGCTAAATGTCATCATTTTGCCAGGAATAAATGTCATCATTTTTGTGATTGGATTTTACACCGTAAAAATATAAATCCAGTATTAAAATACCCGGTTTTTGTCACAAACTTCCAAAAATACAAAAAAATTAAAAAAAATATTTTTGTGCATACGGCCAACTGTCTCAAAGCTAAAAACTTATATTGTATTTTTCATACACTAAAAAAACAATGTTTTAGCATGCATTTTGGCTTTAATAACCAGTTTATTAAAGTCAAGAGAATATTGGCCAAAATTTCAAAAAACAACAAAAAAATTTTATTTTGTTTGTCTCTTAGTATTCGCGGTATGACATTACACGTAATGCATATTCCGGATATTTAATTCTTTTATTTTTTGGACAATAGAACCTGGGGTATGACATTACATGTAATGTGTATTTCGAACAACACAACACGATCTTAGATTTTATCAGACATTAAAACAATGCAGCCTACCTTAGGTAGGGCGTAGTTGGGGTGCTAATATCTTCCCTTTACGCAACCAGTCTCCGTATCCGATCTCTAAAGACCAGTTAAGGTTCCTAGTAACCAGAATACTAGGTGGCGACTCCCAGTCCATATTTTCATATATAGAGACAAGAATTCCTTGTCTCTCCCTATTTGCCAGGAATAAATATTCCAATTTTTCCTTGAGGGTGGACGATCGTCGCGCCGCCACACACGTGTGACAACCTTAGAGAAGGACTTCATGGGTGTTGAAATCCTTGACATAAAACACACGAGGGTGAAATTTAAAATAAACATTATTATCAAGACAAAATTTCTGAACAATGTGGTGTATATATTTTTGTATGACCAAGATGAGATATAGGAAGGCCCTTACCATCACCAATATGCAAATTATCATTACCAAGATACGGTTCTGAAGCGGTCAAGGTGGCAAGATCAGGTATGACGTGTTGATTGGCACCGGTATCCGGAAACCAATCAACAGAACCGGTTGAGGAGAGATGGCGCTGCACCAGGTTGGCAGTAGGTTGTTGGCCATAACCTCGCTGCTAAGAGCCCTGCCTATTGTCACTGAAGGATGAGTTTTGGTAACTGCGGTGATCAGGTCTAGAGCCAGCAAATCGGTTGCCTCTATTGTTAGACTGGTTGGGATGCCAACCACCGTTGAAGTGGCCCTTGCTGCGGCTAGAATTGCCAAAAGTCTGGTGCTGCGCAACAAGAGCAGGAGATGGAATGCTGGGTGTGGGCAGCAGAGGAGCATGTATGGCAACAGAAGATTTGTGAAGAAATTCATGTGTAAGGAGATGGCTGTGAAGATTTGCATATGATAAAGGTTCAGCCTTGGTAATAAGACTAGTAACTAAGTCTTTAAACTCTCCCCGAAGACCATGAAACACATATAAATTTAAATCTTCAAGCGAAACTGGCCGACCAGTAGCGGCCAATTCATCAAATAAGGCCTTCGCCTTTTGCATAAATTGAGTTACTGATTCATCACCCTGTCGAAGATCTTGAAGAGAGCCGTGAAGTTGCATAATACGAGAGTTGGAGGTGGAAGCAAGAGCTCGCTCAAGAGTGCCCCAAGCTGAACAACTTTGACAATCAACAACAAGATACAAAACTTCCATAGATAGGGAGGAAAGAAGAGCAATTAGAATGAGTTGGTCCTGTTGTTTCCAGGTTTGAAAAGGCGGATTTACCTGAAGAGAGATACCATCATGGGCAAGAACATGTGTTGATGGACATGTGTTGGAGCCATCAACAAAACCAAAAACAACTTGGCCTAGGAGATAAGACAGCATCTGCATACGCCAATATAAATAAGTGGTGTTTGTTAATTTGAGGGAGATGACTTGATGAGTGTTAGAAAGGAAGATAATACTTACGACAGTAGAGGCAGTAGAGGCAACAGACATGGGCTACAAGAGGAGGTGTTCACCAGCCATGGTAGAGGAGAATCCAGGCGGTGACGCAGTAGAGGAAAGTAGAGGAGGCACTGCAAGAGAAAAGGGCTGCACTGTAGGAGAAGAAGAAAGCTGGACTGCTGGTGCTGCAAAATTTGAAGATGTATGTGGCGGCTGTTCCATTGAAGAAGGCTGGGAGGCTATGAGAAAAGTATGTTTAATTTATTTTAGGGTTTTGTAGCTCCGATACCAACTTGAGAATAATGGAATGTGTTGGGTTGTGCTTTAGCCAACCTTTCTATTTATATATAGACAGCAGCACACTGCATTAACTGTAATGATTACAACATCCTATATTACTTTTCTATTTTGATAGATACATGAGTAATTGTAATGATTACAACATCCTATATTAATTTCTTATTCTATAATAAACTTGAATTTCTGAATTGCAATTTTTTTTATTTTAATAATAATGATAATGATAATAATATTGATAAAGATATTTGTTTATAACTTTTGAGTTAAGATGTTGATTTATCTATTGCTTGAGTTAAAATATTTTTAACGATAATTATGATCTTAACAAGGATATTTGTCTATAGCTTGCTAGAGCCGATATTGTCTTCCACTTATTAATTGAAGGTTGATAATTATATATGCATGAATAACTCAAACGTTCGTCTAAGAGTCAAACATGGAAACTCAAGCCCTGGAATAAGCACAAACTACGTGTGTAAGTGTCTGAAGTCTACACACTATATGCTAATTTCATCTGAAGTTGTTAGATACAAATTTGGACCACAAATCAGTGCTTTGAGAAACTTAAACGGAAGTGACAATCTTTGTATACTGAAAAAAAAAGTTACTATGTCATATACATTGCTGTGATTTAGGGCTTCAACAATTAGACAGACTGCGAATCAATGGGGATTTCAGCCTTATCTGGATCTTCACAGACGAATTGTGTAGGAGAATTCTCAATTTTTTATTTATTTATAATAGTCGAGGTTCTGAAAAGATAAAGGAAGTTAGCAAAACATACACACAATTGAGGAATAAAGCCACCCAAGGTATCTAAGTCCATGCTAAAGATAGGTATGGGAATGGACACCTCATATAATCTTTAGCTTCCAATCAAAATTTGACAAAAATCAAGTAGAAAGACCAAAATTGAATGGGGAAAAATTTTATTGGGTACATCCTATGTCATTATTTACTAGATAATAATATAATAATTATTCTTTGAATTTGATTGTCACTTCAAGTTTTTAAAAATTTTAGATTAATAAAATAGTAATTTAATATAAGAGTTTTAATAAACTAAATGACTACGAATTTGAATATTATTATTTATATTTTTTTTAATTAAGTTAAAAATTAAACATAAAAAAATGATGTGTTTGTATCAATTTACAATTTGGAAAGCTTTTTCTATATGATAGAGTACATTAAAAAATAATATAAAAATGATTCTTACACATTTGACACTTAAAAACTTTTACTTAAATATGATTTTTAGACACTAATGAATTATGAAACTAAATATAAAAAATTATGTTAAAAAATTATCTCAATCTAAAAATTTAAACAATTAAATAAGGTTTCAAGATATAATTTTTATTATTCTCTAAAATATCTCTTTAGGTGAAAACTCTTTATACTTCAAACTTGCACAAACTCACACTATTATATATACCGTTTGGTGATTAATGCTTTGATATTATATCAAATAATTATCTCAATCTAAAAATTTAAACTGTTAGATGAGATTTCAAGAGATGATTTATATTATTATCAAACAAGATACAATCACTTAAGTAAATAAAATTTATTTAACAACATTTGTGTCTACAATTACACAACAACCAAATTTGTCTTGTAACTGAAATTTTGGTTCCTAAATTAAACAACAATTTATAAGGTGTTTCGATAAAAGTTTTAAGATACAATTTATATTATTATTTAATATACATCTTTAAATAAAAGTTTTTTTATGATCATGATTATCTTATAACTAATTTTATCAAATAAAATAAAAATAATGAGATTCGAATGCATGATTATTTATTAAACAAGCTCTAGTACTATATTAAATAAAATATTATAATCTAAAATTTTTAACTATTAAATATAAATTTTAAAATATAATATATATTATTACCTAATACATTAATCTCCCCCTCCTCTTCTCCTAAAAAAAAAACACTCACGAAACCTTTTTTAAAAAAAATCTCCAGCCCTTCAATGAAAGAACTCTGCATGGACATCGGGCCATTGTTCAAAGAAAACGTGGCCACTGTAGAAGACTGGAGGACAGCCTTAACAAACGTGTCGTCCTTCGCACCACCAATGTGCTTTTGACACCGTACATGCTTGTGCAAGTAATACTACTAGCTATGTTGTCGATATTATCTTCACTATCCGACATGCCATCAAGGATGCTAAGGTATTTTCTTATTCTTTGGATTTTCGAAACTTTCTGATTTTTGAATTTTAGGTTTTGGTTTTCAAGTCACGAGCTATTTAGGGTCTATTTATGATTCTAATAGCAATTATAATTTAAAATATTTTTTAATTAAAAATATATTAAAAAAATATTTTAAAAAAAATATTTTTGTTTTTTAGATTAATATGTTAAAATGATTTGAAAATAAAAAAAAAAATTTATAAAAAAAAAATTGAATTTTGAGAAAACATAGTTTCAACTGCATTCCCAAACAAGCCCTTATTATCCCAATAAAATAAGGGTGCAGTGGTATAATTTTCTTTTGTTGTTATAGAGGAAATATTTAAAAAAAAATAGTTGAAATACATATTTGATAAATCATAAAATAATAATGAAATAAATAAAACATTAAAAAATTGCATCTAATTTTGCAATACAAAAAACTTAAATAAACATGTTGCGACCAATTTATAACTTAATTTGAATCACAAATTCGCTGCAAACAACACAATTTCAATAGCAAATGCAAATTCATTGCAAACAACTCAATTTTGACACCGAATCACAAATTCATTGCAGGACACACGCTTTTGGCAGTGAATGCTGATTTGATGTAGACAACTCAGTTGTGGCTGCGAATCGCAAATTCGCTGCAAGCAACACACTTTCAGAAGCAAACGCTGATTCGCTACAGACAACACAATTTCGATAGAGAATGACAAGTTCGTTGAATAACACACTTTCGGATTGAATGCTAATTCGCTACAGACAACTCAATTTCAGTAGTGAATCACAATTTCATTGCAGAACATGCACTTTCAGCAGCGAACACTAATTCACTATGAAGAACTCAATTTTGGCAGCAAATCACAAATTCACTACAGAACACACACTTACGGTAGCGAATGCTAATTCGCCGCAGAGAACTCAATTTCGACAACGAATTACAAATTTGCTGCAGAACACCCTTAAAACAGCGAATGCTAATTCGCTGCAGGCATGCAATTTGTCATTAGGTTCCAACAATGTCACATGATTTTAGCATGACACACACATATATTTTCAATTCTAGCGCACAATCTGTCATCAAATCCCAACAGAGTTACATAATCTTAACACGAACACACACATGTATTTTCAAATCCAACACATATCTATCATCAAATCCCAGTAAAGGTACATGATCTTAACATGAACACACACATGCATTTTCAATTCCAACACATATCTATCATCAAATCCCAGTAGAGTTACATGATCTTAACATGCACACACACACATGCATTTTCTTACTCAATGCAATCTGGCCAACCCCATAACTATGGCTGACCCTCTACCATGTTTTGTTCTTTCCATTTTATTCATTTTTCTTTTTTAGATGTTTGAAAATTGGCCTTTCATCTCTGTTTCATTGTCATTTTAGTTTATTTTGGTTTCTTTCACAGCTAGTATAGGGGTCTTATGTCAATTTTTTTAGGGACTTCTTCATCATTTTTGGTTTTAGGTCTCAAGAACAAGGGGGGAAATGAGACTACATGATCCTTACCTTTCGAATCTAAGTGGGTCTGAATAGTTTGGTAGTATTCCTTCTCTCTTTCTCCTAGTTCTCCCCCTTTCTTCTTCCTCTCTTAGTTCTCTTTCTTTTATCAGTTTCTTCCCACCTGTTCCAACCCTTTTTTCCTTCTCTCTAAACAGTTGTCCAACCTTCACTCAAGGTCTCAACTGTCTCTCTCTCGCACACACACATTCAAAGGGCACTCTCTACTGGTTTGGTTTAAGTCTTCGTTAGGAAGGAGGAAGAGGAAGGGTCACCTTCTCTCTCTCTCTCTCTCTCTCTCTCTCTCTCTCTCTCTCTCTTCTTTTCATTTATACAACCCATTAAATGAGGTGGGGTGTTTAAGGTTGGTTTAGATGTGTTCTTGTCCCTGCTTTATTCTATTCCAAAACCGGTTTTACCCCTCCCTCTTAGTTCTTTAAGACAGTTTGATTTGTTTCCTAAACTTTTAATTAGACTCAGTCACTGCTAATTCATAAATCTATAGCCAAGAGCTATTTGTTGCCGATTTAGAGGTCGGCAATCAAGAACTGTGTCACTGTCGACTTAGAGGTAGGTAACGAACATACATGTCACTGTCGATTTAGAATCAGTAGCCAACAGTTGCATTTTAAATCACGATGTATTTTGCATGAATAAAATGTATTGGATATATAACTATTATTATATACTTTTGTTTAAATTCATGATGACTACTGGTAGGATAGGAATGCAAACTCATGTTTATGTATTTTTATTTTAATACAAACTTGTAATTAGGCAAACATAATATTATGTGTATGTGTAAGAATTGCTTTTCAACATGATTTAAATTGATGTTGATGTATGGATTGCATCTCGATAATGAGAGAAAACAGTTTCATCGAATTTTGATGTGATGATATGTCAAGAATATATGTGTGTGTGTTTGTATAATACTGTTGTTTTAGCTTGAAAAGCCGAGTTTTTACGGTTGGTATCAGAGCACTTAGTCTGGATTCTGATGATCATTTGTAATTGTGTTGTTATGGTGAGTTATAAGATGGTGTGTACTGATTGTGCATCAAAAGTATCATTAAGTCTTTTATTTTACATATGTATTTATTGTTTTTATTTGAATTTTTTATAATAAGTGATGTGTTTTTTAGTAATGAAGTTTCTTTTAATGTTTCGATAGGTTTTTGGAGCTTAAATGAATTATTTCAGAAAATTCAACGTCGGAATTCAGAACAAAGAATTGAAGAGAAATTTAGTTGAAGATTGAAGCAAATCTTGGTTCAAATAAGTGCTCCAAATTTGCCCAAAAAATCAATTATTTTCCAATTGTAGAAAAGAATATCATATGATCCATTTCAAGCCCAAACTTACCTTATGTTGTGTGCAAACTTCAACCATCAAACACTCAAGGTTTCAATGTCAATCTTAGCCCAAATAATAGGTACAATTGTATACTTATTTGATGTTTAAATCCAACCCCAAATCAGCCCCCAAATCAGCCTCCAAATCAGCCCAAGCACAATCCATGATCTTACATGTCCACACAACAAATAATATTTGATTTATTTTGGGCAATTAATTGATTCAAGAGGGCAAGCACATGGATGGAAAGCTGGAGGGGACATTGTGACATTATTTTGGGTCAACAAGAAGAAAGAAACAGCTCATAAAGGAGGAAGAAAAACGTGCACCAAAGTGTTCTCCAAGCTGGCCTGATTTAATTTTCCAGAACATCTTTCGGTGTTTTGCCCATAACTTTTGACTCAGATGTCCAAATGAGCTGTTCTTTAATGATCTGGAAAGCTCATAGAATTTCCTATAAATATGTCTCTAATAGCCATCTCCAGGGGAGGCTTCTAAGAGGGTCTAATTGCTGTCCAAAGTTAGAGTCAGATTTGTGTCCGAATTTTTACTGAAATTCTGTTGTGTTCTTCTTTGTAGATTTCGGTTCTTTAGTTTGTAAAACTTATTATTTCAGTTCGATTCAAGTTATTTCATGTTTATTAAAGTGTTCTTATATATAATCATGGTTGGCTAATCTCTTTCTTGGATCCAAATCAAGGATGATGGTGATTGAGGTGAGTTCTTTAAGATATGAATGAATGTTAATGATTATCTTCTCATCTTCTTCATGAATGTTTTATTATTGCAAAGAAATTTTAGAAATCATTTAGGTAATGTTATAATCTTGAATTTTTATGCACAAACCTTAGTTTTGGTATAGAGATTACTTGATTCAATGTCTTACTTAATTTGAAAGTACTTGTTCATTCTTAAGCAATAATTAATCTTCATCTTTTTAAACTTCATTGTAATATCTTCCGATCTAATATCACCATCGTTGATATTAGGTTGAGTTATCTTATATATGTTGAAGAAATCACCAATACATCACCATTAAAATTGATTTGGACCAAGACTTACTTTTTCTTGTCTTTTAAAATCTATTTACACTTTTTCATCTTTGAAAACAAATCCATCAATTATTTTCAACCAAGTTATTGTTAATTTAATTTCTCTTGAGTTTTTTTTGTTGTTACCTAGCTTAATTTCCAGATCTAGCTCTCTGTGGATATGACCTCGATCTTACCGAGTTAATTGCTACATCGCACACTCGTGCACTTGCGAGTTAAAACAAGCCGATCACAAAAAGCGGTCAAGCAATTTTGGCGCCGTTGCCGGGGAGCTAGCAAGCAAAGGTAACAAATTTATATTTGATTATTGAAAAATAAAAAAAATTCATATAAATAAAAAATCAAATGGCTGGTTTTACCGCCTAAAAAAAAAAAATTTGACCTCAACTTTTTGGATATTGGACTATTAATTGTTGGATTTTGGTTGGTTCAACCATTTTTCTTTTATTGTTTATTCTAGTTAGTTTCTAATATTTATTATTTATATTATAAGGCTGGTTTTACCGCCTCTTGTTTATTTTATTTTTTGTTGTTATTTCTTTTATATTTATTGTCTAAAGTGCTTGGCCGGTATTACCGCCTCTTGTTTATTTTATTTTGTTGTTATTTATTGTTGTTATTTCTTTTATATTTATTGTTTGAAGTGCTTGGCCGGTATTACCGCCTCTTGTTTATTTTATTTTGTTGTTATTTGTTGTTATTATTTCTTTTATATTTATTGTTTGAAGTGCTTGGCCGGTATTACCGCCTCTTTATTCATGCTTGTTATACTTATCTTTTAATGTTTATTGTTGTTAATATTGTTTATTAGTTGGAGAGTGAATTTCTTAATTTGTTGTATTTTTATTTTTGAGCCATTACTTTATCTTGTACGTTTCATTTACTTTTATTTGCAATATTTTATTTGTTTTTTTTTGTTTTTGTTTTTTTTTCTCTCCTTTCCTTTCGTATTCATATAATTGTTATATTATTATTATTATTATTATTTTATCATGGCTAATGTTGAAGATCTAGAGGGTGAAGGGAGTGTTCAAGGTAATGGACCTCCACAATTTAATGATCAACCTAATTTTCGAACTCTTAGAGAGTATCTTCACCCGGCTAGACAAAGTACACCTTCGTGTATTATCTTGCCTCTTAACCAACAAGCTTTCAATTTGAAACCGGGCATGATTCAACTTCTTCCCACATTTCACGGTATGGATTCTGAAAATCCATACATACACATTAAGGACTTTGAAGAGGTATGTAATACTTTTATTGATAGAACATGCACTGAGGAAACTATTCGGCTTAAATTGTTCCCATTCTCTCTAAAGGATAAAGCCAAGCTTTGGCTAAACTCCTTACGTCCTAGGTCTATAGGTACATGGAGAGAAATGCAAGCTGAATTTTTGAAAAAATACTTCCCCACTCATAGGACGGCAGCCTTACAACGTCAAATGATGAATTTTTCTTGTAGTCCAAATGAGTCATTTCACCAAGCTTGGGAAAGGTTCAAAGACTTGTTAAATGCATGCCCCCACCATGGTTTTGAGATGTGGAGGTTAGTGAGTTTCTTCTACGACTCTCTTACCGCAGATTTTAAAAAGCTAGTGTCAACCATGTGTAATGGTGAGTTTTATGACAAAGAACCAAGTGAAGCCTTCGATTTTTTTGATCAATTGGCTGAAAACACAAAGCAATGGGAGACTTCTCTCCCACTTCATGTTGAGTCTAGAAACACCATTTCTCATTCAAGTGGGAAGTTCCAATTAAAAGAGACTAATGATCTTAATGCTAGATTAGCCTCATTGGCTAGGAAAGTAGAGTCTCTTGAGATTAAAAAAGTGCATGTCATGAGTGAACAACAAGAGGAAAGTTGTGTTGTTTGTGAGAGCAAAGGGCATAGGACGACTGAGTGTCCTACCATTCCAGTGACACGATCAAAAGCTTGATGTCTTTTCCCAAGTGCAGGAGTGTCGAAGTAATAAATAACCCGGCAAGACCGGGGTCGAACCACAGAGAGGTTAATTGTATAAATTATAAATAACAAAACAACAACAACAACAATAATAATAACAATAATAATTACAATACTCAGTACGTGGCGTTGTTACACCTGAGAATGATCCAAAAGACCGGGTCACAGGTTTCCAGCCTATATACTGAGTTTATGAAAAGATCAAAGGGATATATTACAGAATGTAAATGACAACAATAAGAATAATAATAATAACAATAGTAGTAGTAGTAGTAATAGAAGAAGATGAAGAAATTAATGAGAACTTTGAGTTGGAAGATTAATGTAAGGATTAACCAATGATAAAAACGAATGTCAAGGTTAGAGGATCCACTAACAGTACTTCAAACAAGTATAATATAAACTCTTATTACTCAATTGGAAATCACACATAAAGGAGGTTCCCATCAGATTATAAATTGTTAACATGATTACATTAGTTATCTTATTCGAATAAAGCTAATACTTGTAAATGTTGGCAGGCATTCATGATTATAACTTATGTTAACAACAAATCAAGTCCCTTTCATAGCTCAGGTGTCGGTTATACCATACATTATGGGCTATGAAAGTACCAAGTATTTGTTGTACCAAGTGTTATACAACATAAATCTAGATTAACCATTTAACAAGCAAAGTATTAAAAGTGAACAAGATAACAAATATAAAACATGTTAGTATCCAACGTTAAGGTCCATGTTAAGTTTATATTATACTTATTCTTACACCATTAGTGTACCCTTTTCACCTTGACATAATTAACTTAGCTAAACATAATGAAAGAAAGAAACATAAATGAACAAGGTAAGAACATAAATGAGAAAGAAGTTAACTAAGTAAAGGAAAGGAAATTAAGTGCATAAACTTGATATTAATGAAAGCAAAACATAAGCAATACAAAGAGAGAAAGCAAGAGCATGATCTTGATCTGGAAACCAAGATGCCTCAATACATGGTAAGTGCCTCCTTTTATAGGCCAAAATTTGGAACTATTGATTTGTTGACTAATTGATGAGTGGGTGGCCACATCTTGACTAGATAACAATCCTTATCTTCTTGTCTGATCAAGACGTCATTGCTAACATCATAATTTGCCCAGAATCCTCAAGAATGTTCTAGGAAATTGTCTCAGCTTTCCAACAAAAAAAAGATGAGGTCATTTGGACTTCTAGAACTCAAGATATGGCTGAACACTAAATAGTGTTTGGGCTGCAGGACAGCTTCGGACTTCTTCGTTGTTCCTTCAATTTGGACTTCAAAACGACCTTTTCAAATCTTGGGCTCCTCATGAAAGTTGTAGGCTTTTGTCTTACCTTTCCATCCATATAAAGTGGACCTAAATCCGAAATCTAGAGCTCCAGATATGATCCAATTACCGAGCAATGTTCCGGTTTGGACTGCACCGACATCTCTTTTCTAAGTTTGGCCATCTCTTTGTCCTTTAACTTTCAATGCTTAAACTCATCAATCAATCCTTTTATTTATGTGATAGTCCTGCATTTAAAATGAGCATTTACCATAAATTAAGGTATCTTATAATATCAAACTTGTTATTATAAAACATGCTTTAGTTAAGGAGTTATTGATACTTCAAGTGCAAAATGATGATATAAAACCTTGATAAACATGCACTTTTAAGTATTAATCACACCCCCCAACCAGCTTATTACTAGTCCCTAGTAATCTAAAGCGTTAAAATAGAGAAACAATTTGCAAGTTCCACAAAGCAAGGCATTCATCATTCAACTTCCATTAATCTATCCAGATAAACAAACTCTCATTAAATTTATATTCCTGCTTCATACTTCGTAAACAAGATATTAATAAACCTTCTTTTTGTGTGCTCAATGAAAACATAGATGATGGGGCTTTTGTTGGAAGAAAACAATATTATGTTCAAATGTTTAAGGTGAACTTCCTTGGGTTGGGATTATTATTTTTTTTCTTCTTCTTTTTTTTTTTTTTTTTTTTATCTTTTTTTTTTTTATATACACATACAACTTAAAACACAATGTATCTTTAACCCGTGTAACGAGTTTTAGGCTAATGACTCCCAGACCAGTTGATCTTAGGGCATTAGGTGTTGAGACACCCCTACGAGCTTAACAACTCGGGTTGCAGATACTGATACGTAGATAGTGCAATGTTTGATTCCCTTAAGCTTTTCTCCTTAACCCATGTAACAAGCTTTGGGCCAATAGCTCCCAAGTCAGTTGACTTTGGGGTATTAGGTGTTAAAACACCCCTTCGGGCTTAATTGCTTAGGTTAGGGAGGCTACGAAACCAAACTTATCCACGTTTTATTATCATCAATACTATCTCTTTTTTTTTTTTTTTTTTTTTTTTTTTGAAATTATATACTATCCTTTTCCCTTAGTTGTTACCTTCAACAAAAGAACATAATTAATGTAATAATCCAATGTGCAACCCACAATCATATGTTAAAGTGTGTGTGTGAAAATGAAGGTTTAATAATACTTGTTAAATGAGTATAAAAGCAGAATCAAGTGATAACAATGTGAGAGTTTGTAAACCTGAATATTTCAAGAAGTATTATGATAGACCTTGGTAATGAAACTTACTAAGACGCGTCTCTAGAGTCAATAAAATTGATTCCATACTCTGCCATCCTAATAACAATTTTGTCAAATGGTTTTAATAATAGCAAAAACAGTTAGCAAGTTAGTATTTTTTTTATTTTTATTTTAAACTACTACCCTCTCCCCCCAACCAAAACGAGACATTGTCCTCAATGTTCGAAGGTAGAAAGATAGAGTATAAAGGACATCACCTGAAACAGCAAACAATGACAAACCTGAAACACACTTAAACAAACATAAGAAGTAACAAAACAAAATAATATGCTATTAATAAAACCAAAAGACACAAGGTTTCACAGATGAAGGCTCAAATCTAATCTAAGCTTTTTACGGCTTTCCTTAGTTGACCAATCTAGACGACTCATGCAGGGATCAATGACAGGGATGAAAGATTGTAGTTGGTCAATCAATTGTTCAGCAGTAGCAGCAGAGATTATGATTCGTCGTGCCGAAGATGTTAGAAATTCATGTTCCACAGCTTGATCAAGGAAAGACAGCAACTTATCATAAAAACCATTAACATTTAACAAACCTATAGGTTTATGGTGAATGTGCAGTTGGGCCCAAGATGAAATATGAAAGATCTCTTCCAATGTGCCCAGACCACCTGGTAAGGCAATGAAGGTATCAGCATGGTTAAACATGGTATTCAGTCGATCAAACATTGTTGGGACCTGTAGTTCTTCTCCAATTGTTTTTCCAATGATGTCCCCATTTGCTAAAGCTTTGGGGACAACCCCCAAAACTTGACTGCCTCCCAAAAATGCAGCCATTGACACACCTCCCATTAACCCAAGGCTGCCTCCCCCATACACTAAATGAATCTTTCTCTCAGCTAGTACCCGACCAAGATGATTTGCTGATTCTAAAAACTCTTTTTCTTTCCCAGAACTGGATCCACCGAAAACACAAATATTTCTTATATGATGACTTGAGGAACCTGTCATTTCTACACACTTCTATATTTGATGAATAAATGGGATGAGTAGAAATGAAGGGAAGGAAGAGAAGAATTTATAGATGAAAAAGTGAAAATGCAATCATACCACCTATATGTAGGCCAGCTGTAGTCTCACAAACTCTCTCTCTCTCTCTCTTTATTAATTATTTATTTTGAAAAAGCATGTATGTACAGGTAGTTGTGATTGTGGCTCACATCTTCCCTTGGTTTTACGTCCAAGAACGGCTTAAACGCCCTCTATGGGTCGGGGATAGGCTTCCCATCCAGTTTTCTTAAAAACTGGCAAACAGGGTCTTTTTTAGTCAGATTCCCAAGACTAAGTCGATCATGTTCTTTATGGAATTGTGGCCATAAATCATGAATTACACGATGCACATCTCCACTAGGATGCGTCTCAAGGGTCAACAAAAGATTATCTAAAGACCCCTTACTCAGGCCATCCTTAATGAATTGTATCTTATCTTCACGGTTTACAGATACCATTCCTAAAGAACGACATGTCGTATTACAAGTCCATCTGGCACATCGATGACAGACTTTCAGTCGTTTTGCACGACGTTTCTTTGCAAAAGTGCTTTTACCTGTTCCAGGCATGTGTGAAATGAAAGAATTGGATGACTCACCTGATAATCGAACCTTTGCTTCAATTAACCAACGGATATCTTCAGGAATTCCATGATTCATTAACAACCTCAATCTTGCACACCTAGCACGGTAAATTTTATTAATCGCATGTGGAGGCAAAGCGGGAAAATACCTTTTCAACTTTTCAAGAGTGGTGTCCATTTTCAAAAGAGAAATTAGAGAAGCGATTCAAAGAAGGAAGAAAGAGCTAAGAATTATACAAACATATACAGATATCAGTTATTTGGGAAACTGAAAGAACCGACTTAAGTCACGGAGTACCGTTATCCGCCATTTGACCGGGGTGAAAGACTAGCAAAACAAAAGTCACACTAAAAAGCAACAAAAAAAAATGTGAGAAAAACAAAAATAATCAACCTTTGATCAATAAGATTATTCAAACCAATGGATTCATTTTCACTAAGGAAAACTCATCAAAGTAAGCTTTTAAACGATGTTCATTTACCTTCAAAACATTGTCATTCTTTGGATTCTCAATATCAAGGGCCCCATAAGGATACACATGTTTCAAAATAAATGGACCGCTCCATCTTGATCTTAGTTTTTCAGGAAATAAATGGAGTTGAGAATTATAAAGCAAAACTTTTTGACCAGTATCAACTTTTTGACAATTTTCAACAAGTTTTGCAGAATGCATGTGTGTCCTTGAACATGGTGGGCCAATAAAATCCATTTTGTAAGATTTTTGCAGTCGTCTCTCTTGATGAGAATTGACTCCCACATGCTTCAGAATGACAAAGTTTAATGACATTACTTACCTCATTGTCGGGAATGCATTTTTGAAATATTTGATCAGGACAATTTTTTGAATAAGTAAGGGTCATCTAAGTAAAAGTTCTTCACTTCGTTCAAAAACTTTCCTTTGTCTTCGGTACTTCAGTGAGCTGGCAAATCTCCTGTTGCAAGAAAATTGATATTTTTAGCAAACCAAGGCATTGAACTGAGAGAAAGTAAGGATTCTTCAGGAAAGTAATCATCGATTGGTGTGATGTCAGATATCAAATCTGTTGTCACTCTTGACAAAAAGATCGGCATCAATATTTTCGGTGCCTTTTTCATCCGTGATTTCTTCCTGAGAATAAATCATTTGCAAATCTTCATATTCATGCCAAACTCAATTTTACTCAAAGTAGATTCAAGTTGATCATGAACTAATTCTTCAATATGATCTACTTGTTGTAAATCATTATCATCTCCAGGCTGCTTGCAAACGTTGAAAATATTCATCTCTAATGTCATGTTTCCAAAAGATAACTTCATGAGTCCATTCCTACAATTAATCAATGCATTAGAAGTTGCAAGAAACGGACGTCCTAAAATAATAGGAAATGAATTACATGCTTCAACAGGTTGCGTGTCCAAGACAATAAAATCCACAGGATAAATGAATTTATCGACTTGTACTAACACATCTTCAATTATTCCTCTAGGCACTTTTACAGATCTATCGGCGAGTAAAAGAGTTACAGAAGTTGGTTTTAACTCACCTAGATTGAGACTCTGAAAAACTGAATATGGAAGTAAATTCACACTAGCTCCAAGATCAAGTAAGGCTCTTTCAATTTTATGTTCTCCAATAAAGCAAGAAATTGTAGGACAACCAGGGTCTTTATATTTCAAAGCATTATTGTTCTGAAGAATGGCACTTACTTGTTCGGCTAAAAATGCTTTCTTTTTCACATTCAATTTTCTCTTCACAGTGCACAGATCTTTCAAAATTTAGCATAGGAAGGAACCTGTTTAATAGCATCCAACAAAGGTATATTGATCCTTACCTGTTTGAAAATTTCAAAGATTTCAGAGTTGTGACTAACTTTCCTTTGTTTGATCATGGCATGAGGAAATGGAAGTGCTGGCGGGGAATCAGCCTTTTCTTTGCAATGTTCAGGTTCAACCCCTTCCTTACCCTCAGAGATAGACTCATCATCTTTCTCACAAGGTTCAAGAATAGGTTTTTCAATAACCTTACCACTACGAAGAGTGATGACTGATTTGACTTGATCCATGTGTTGGCTTCCAGAACCACTTGCATTTGCATTGTATTGCCCCTTTGGATTTTGCTGTGGTTGAGAAGGAAACTTACCTTTCTCTTGGAAACTGAGAGCAGATGTTAATTTTGCAAGAGCATCTTTAAAATCGGTCATGCTTTGAGCAAGTTGAGTGTTGATTGTCTCCTGCTTTTCAATGAATGCATGCAATGTTTCCTCAAAATTTCTTCTAGGAGGTGGAGCATAAGGAGGTGCATATCCATGAGAATTTTGGAAATTATGGTGTGCTTGAAACGGTGGATATGAAGTTTGTGCATTGTTGCTATCACTCTTCCAACTAAAATTTGGGTGATTTCTCCAACCAGGGTTATATGTTTGTGAGTATGGGTTATGGTTGGGTCTTTGGAAACTGTTTAAAGCATGGGCTTGTTCATGGAGGCATTCCTTGAAAGAAGGCAAAGTTGGACAATCATTGGTTGCATGCTCATTTGTTTTACAGATTTGACACACAATGTCTTGAACAGATTTTAATTGACCACTCTTTTTAAATTCTAGTGCCTCGACTTTTCTAGCTAAAGATGCAAACTTGGCTTGGAGGTCATGATCTTCCCTAAGGTTGTGCATACCCCCACTAGATGTATGAGGTTGAGTTTTACTTGGTGCCTCATAAGTACCTGTGGTGTCCCAATTTTGAGCATTTTCAGCTAGCAAGTCTAGGTACTTCCATTGCTTCATTAGGGTCTTTATCTTCAAAAAGTTCCATTGCACATCAATTCAACCCATTTGCCTATCTCTAGGTGTTAAACCCTCATAAAAATGTGAAAACCAATCTCCATGTTTTTCAAAACCATGATGTGGGCAAGTATTAAGCAAATCTCGATACCTATCCCAACATTGGTAAAAATGTTTCTCCTGGCTTTTGAGTGAAAGTGATGATTTGTCTTTTGAAAGAGTTTGTTCTGTGAGATGGAAAAACTTCTTTAAAATTGTTGTTGCATATCATCCCAAGCACGAATGGATCCTGGTCTCAAATTTTGTAGCCATGTTTTAGCTTTATCTTTTAATGAAAAAGGAAAAAGCTTTAATCGAATGGTGTTCATGCTACAATTTGAGTCATTATAGGTATTACAGACCTCCTCAAATTCCCTTAAATGCAAGTATGGATTTTCTAAGTCTAAACCATGAAAAGATGGTAAAAGTTGAATAATGCCTGGCTTAAAATTAAAATGAGATGCATCAGGAGGGAAAACTATGCATGAGGGTGCACTTGTTCTTGTGGGATTCATGTGGTCTCTAAGTGTTCTCATACGGTTATTCTCATTATTCTCATTATGAAGTGATTGATTATCTTCTTCGGCCATATTTTCTGAAAATGATGAGGATACCCTACAAAGTCTACCACTTAATGTACGTGACCAAACTCTCATGCACGTGTAAGAAGAGAATAAAAGCAAGAAAAAGAAAATAAAAGAAAAAGAAACAAAACAAACAAAAGGAAACAAAAATAGATAAAATGAAAAGTGAAAAGAGAAAATAAATTAAATATTATAATTTATACAAGAATTTACCTCCCCGGGCAACGGCGCCAAAAACTTGACATCGATCAAAAGCTTGATGTCTTTTCCCAAGTGCAGGAGTGTCCGAAGTAATAAAATAACCCGGCAAGAACCGGGTCGAACCACAGAGAGGTTAATTGTATAAATTATAAATATACAAAACAACAACAACAACAATAATAATTAACAATAATAATTACAATACTCAGTACGTGGCGTTGTTACACCTGAGAATGATCCAAAAAGACCGGGTGCACAGGTTTCCAGCCTATATACTGAGTTTATGAAAAAGATCAAAGGGATATATTACAGAATGTAAATGACAAACAATAAGAATAATAATAATAACAATAGTAGTAGTAGTAGTAATAGAAGAAGATGAAGAAAATTAATGAGAACTTTGAGTTGGAAGATTAATGTAAGGATTAACCAATGATAAAAACGAATGTCAAGGTTTAGAGGATCCACTAACAGTACTTCAAACAAGTTATAATATAACTCTTATTACTCAATTGGAAATCACACATAAAGGAGGTTTCCCATCAGATTATAAATTGATTTTAAGTTAACATGATTACATTAGTTATCTTATTCGAATAAAGCTAATACTTGTAAATGTTGGCAGGCATTCATGATTATAACTTCTTATGTTAACAACAAAATCAAGTCCCTTTTCATAGCTCAAGGTGTCGGTTATACCATACATTATGGGCTATTGAAAGTACCGTTGAAAGTATTTGTTGTACCAAGTGTTATACAACATAAAATCTAGATTAACCAATTTAACAAGCAAAGTATTAAAAGTGAACAAGATAACAAATATAAAACATGTTAGTATCTTATCAATGTTGTTAAGGTGTGTGAATGGTGCCATGTTAAGTTATATTATACTTAATTCTTACACCATTAGTGTACCCTTTTCAACCTTGACATAATTAACTTAGCTAAACATAATGAAAGAAAGAAACATAAATGACAAGGTAAGAACATAAATGAGAAAGAAGTTAACTAAGTAAAGGAAAGGAAATTAAAGTGCATAAAACTTGATATTAATGAAAGCAAAACATAAGCAATACAAAGAGAGAAGCAAGAGCATGATCTTGATCTGGAAACCAAGATGCCTCAATACATGGTAAGTGCTCCCCCTTTATAGGCCAAAATTTGGAACTATTGCTTCTATTCCATGTTGACTAATGTGAGTGTTTAAATGGTGGCCCACATAATTGACTAGTTGTTTGCGATCCCTTAACAAATTCTTGTTCTGATCAAGATGTCATTGCTAACAATCATAATTTGCCAGAATCCTCAAGAATGTTCTAGGAAATTGTCTCAGCTTTCCTGTCTGTCGCGAACAAAAAAAAAAATCGATAGGTCATTGCAGACAAGCTGGAATAGTGTTATGGATACTTCTAAGAACTCAAGATATGGGCTGAACACTAACTCTCATAGTTCTCGTTTGGGAAGCTGCAGGACAGCTTCGGACTTCTTCGTTGTTTCCTTCATTTGGACGGAACACCACGTTCAAAACGTGTGTGACGACCTTTTTTTCAAATCTTGGGCTCCTCATGAAAGTTGTAGGCTTTGTCTACCTTTCCATCCATATAAAGTGGACCTAAATCCGAAATCTAGAGCTCCAGATATGATCACAATTACCGAGCAATGTTCCGGTTTGGACTGCACCGACATCTCTTTTCTAAGTTTGGCCATCTCTTTGTCCTTTAACTTTCAATGCTTAAACTCATCAATCAATCCTTTTATTTATGTGATAGTCCTGCATTTAAAATGAGCATTTACCATAAATTAAGGTATCTTATAATATCAAACTTGTTATTATAAAACATGCTTTAGTTAAGGAGTTATTGATACTTCAAGTGCAAAATGATGATATAAAACCTTGATAAACATGCACTTTTAAGTATTAATCATCCAGCCTTCAAGGAAGTGCTATATGGCCAAACTTCTGATTCAAGTAATGTTAGAAAGCCATTTTCAAACCAAGTAGGCAATCCCTACTCTGAGACCTATAATCCTGGATGGAGGAACCATCCAAATTTTGGATGGAGAAATGAGGGTCTCTTTCAGTACTCAAACATTTCAACCTCCACCCCAACCATTTCATACTCCCACAATAACACGTACCAACCACCTCATAAGAGATCCCTAGAGGATACTCTTCAACAATTCATGCAAACACAAGGAGGAATCACAACCAAGCTTACCAAATTTCAAGACCAGACCAATAGGACCTTAGATGACATTCGAAGTCAACTAACCAAAGTTGACTCAATCACTAAGCATTCAAGAGAATGGGAAAGATCCCAGCTCAACCAATGCCAAATCCTAGAGGTCAGGTACACATGAGTGAATCTTCACTTGGTGAACCTTCAAACCATGAACAAGTCCAAGCCATCACTACCCTTAGAAGTGGAAAGATTGTTGACAAAGCTATAGGTTTTGGGATTCCTAAAGGTATTGTGGAGGAGAAATCTAGGGAGAGTGAAGAGGGAATCAAAAACACAAGTGACAAATGAGAGTTTGAGTGACAAAGAAGGCGAGATAAATGAGAAAGAGATGAGTGAGAAAGGAGATGATTCAAGAAAAATTGGAGTCAAAAGTGAGTGATTTAGAATTTGTTTCCTAGAGCACCATTTCCACAGAGTTTAGGGAAAACCTAAACATGATCTTGTTGAACTCGGAAATCTATGAATTGTTCAAACAAGTGAAAGTCAACATTCCACTCCTTGATGCAGACAAACAAGTCCCATCTTATGCAAAGTTCCTTAAGGACTTATGCACAGTCAAAAGGAGATTGAATGTTGAAAGAAAGAGCCTTTCTAACTGAGCCATGCTAGTGCATCATCCAGTTTAAGACCCTCCCAAATACAAAGATCCTGGTTGTCCTACCATTTCATGCATTATTGGAAGTCCATAAGATAGACCAAGCTTTGTTGGATTTAGGAGCAAGTGTGAATTTTGATACCCTACACTGTTTACGAACAGTTAGGTTTAGGAAGAAATCAAGCCTACTCGAATCACCTTCAATTAGCTGATAGGTCAATCAAGATTCCTAGGGGTATTGTTGAGCGATGTGTTGGTCCAAGTAGATAAATTCTACTTTCCTGTTGATTTTGTAGTGTTAGACCACCGCACCTATTCAAGGTTCTAAATGCTCCCATCCCAGTCATCTTAGGTAGACCTTTCCTTAGCTACATCCAATGCTTTAATTAACTGTAGGAATGGGGTGATGAAATTGGTCTTTTTGGAATATGACTGTGGAGATGAACATATTCAATGTCTCCAAACAAATTGGGTGAACATGAGGACATTAGAGAGGTAGATTTGATCCAATACAATTTGTCAAGAACACTTTGAGAGAGAGAATGGGTAAAAGATCCATTGGAAAAGAACTTTAATTCATGATGAAAGACTTTTTATTCTTTGGAATGTGTTTGATGAGGAAGTAAAAGAACTCGAGACTTATCTGGATCCAATGCCTATTATGTCATAGGTCAATGGACCCCATCATTTGAGCCTTTGATTTTCACCCCAAGTGAAAGTGGAGGCATCTCTTGTCCGGACACTTATAAACCAGAAAGGAAGCCTTTCACCGAGTGATCTTAAGTATGCATTTCTAAGGGGAAGATGAAATCAATATCCTATTGTGATTTCATCAAAACTTAGCATAGAGCAGGAACAAGAACTTTTGAGAGTGGTGAGAAAAAAACACAAAGAAAGCAATTGGGTGGACAATCACTGACTTGAAAGGAATTAGCCTCTTTTATGTACACATTCATAGAATTTATCTTGAAGAAAGAGGCTAAAATATGTGAGGCAAATGCAAAGACGACTGAACCAACATGAAGGAAGTAGTGAGAGGTGAAGTGCTTAAACTGCTTTTGATGCGGGTATCATTTACCCCATTGCAAACTCAAAATGGGTTAGTCGCAACCCAAGTTGTTCTAAAAAATCTGGAGTCACGGTAGTGAAAGAATGAAAATAATGAGCTAGTACCAAACTAGAATCCAAAACTGGATGGCGTATGTGCATTGATTATCCGTAAGTTGAACATGGTGACTAGGAAGGACCATTTTTCCGCTTCCATTTTTAGACCAAGTGCTTGAAAGAGTAGCCGGAAGAGCTTCTATTGTTTTCTTGATGGATACTCAGGTTACAACCAAATTGAGATTTCTTTAGAAGACCAGAAAAAACCACTTTCACTTGTCCTTTTGGTACCTATGCTTATAGAAGAATGCCTTTTGGCTTGTGTAATGCACCAGCCACTTTTCAAAAGGTGTATGATGAGTATCTTTAGTGACATGGTGGAAAATTTTTTTTGGAAGTTTTCATGGGATGATTTTTCAGTTTATGGGGATTCTTATGAGTTGTGTCTAATGCATTTAGAAAAAGTTCTTGAAAGATGTGAAGAGAGTCAATCTTGTACTTAATTGGGAGAAGTGTCATTTTAAATGAGTGACACATGGCATTGTCTTAGGTCACATTGTCTCTTCAAAAGGGATAGAGGTGGATTAAGTCAAAAGTGAAGTCATTCAAAAATTACCTGCCCCCTAGGACTGTGAAAGATGTGAGATCCTTTTTAGGACACGCTGGTTTTTACTGAAGATTCATTCATTCTTTTAGTAACCATTGCAAAACCATTGTGTAACTTGTTGTCACTAAGATGTCAATTTGATTGGACATCAAAATGTCAAGAAGCTTTTGAAAATCTTAAAGGGTTGTTTGACCACTGACCAATCATGCAAGCTCCTGTTGGTCTTACCATTTGAACTGATGTGTGATGCTAGTGATTTTTTTGCGGTAGGGGCTGTTTTAGGGCAAAGAAAAGATAAGAAGCCTCATGTCGTTTATTATGCTAGCAAGACTTTGAATGATGCTCAATTGAATACACTACAACCGAAGAAACGAATCTTAGCTGTGGTCTTTGCATTAGACAAGTTTTAGGTCTTATTTGGTTGGATCTCTTGTTATTGTTTTCAACTGATCATCGGCAGCATTGAAATACTTGCTCACAAAAACAGGATGCCAAGCCACGTTTGATTCGATGGATCCTCCTACTCCAAGAGTTTAACCTTGAATTCGAGATAAAAAGGGAGTAGAGAATGTAGTGGCTGATCATTTGTCCCGTCTTTCAAGCTATGAGACCAATAACTGATGAATCTCCATAAATGAATTCTTTGTTGATGAAATTTATTTTGTCCAGGTACTGTTTCCTACATTGGCTCTCCATGGCATGCTGACATAGCAAAATTACCTAGCCACAAGTCAGATTCCTTCTCATTTGGTCTAAACTTGATAAACAAAAATTCTTGCGCAACGTGCGTACTTTTTTTTGGGATGACCCCTACCTATTTAAAAATATTGCCCTGACCAAATTATTGTTAGGCGGTGCATCCCTGATCATTTGAAAATTCCAAGTGTCCATTAATTTTTGTCAATGCATTAGCCTGTGGTGGCGCAATTTCTCTTCCAAAAAACCACTGCCAAGATCTTGCAGTGTGGTTTTATTTTTGGCCCACTAATGTTCAAAGATGTCCATGCCTTCTGTGTTGCATGTGACCGATGCCAACGACTAGGTAACCTCACTAGGCGTAACATGATGCCCCTTAACCCCATTCTGTTTTGGAAATATTTGATTGTTGGGGGATGATTTCATGGGACCTTTTCCAAGTTCATTTGGCTACCACTTCATCCTTTGTAGCTGTTGATTATGTGTCTAAATGGGTGGAGGCCATTGCATCTCGGCACCAATGACCATCGAGTTGTTTGTCAATTCCTTGAAAGAAAATATTTTCTCTCGTTTTGGCATGCCCCGGGCTATGATTTAGTGAATGGGGGAAGCATTTTTGTAACAAGCCCATTGGGATTGTTGATGAAGAAAATATGGTTGTAATTACAAGGTCATACCCCATTATCAACCCACAGATAGTGGCCAAGCTGAGTTTGGCCAATAGGGAGATCAAAGAACATTTTAGAGAAAACAGTCAATCAAAACCGTAAGGATTTGGTACCTACGACTGGTTGATGCTTTGTGGATTCGCACTGCTTACAAGACCTCTTTAGGAATGTCTCTTATAGGCTAGTTTATGGAAAACTGTCATCTCCTGTTGAGATTGAGTCATCGTGCATATTGGGGCCTCCGGCAATTCCAATGACAATGAAAAGAGGTTGAAAAAATAAGAAAGCTTCAATTGGATGAATTAGAGGACTGAGAAAATGATCATTTGAAAATGCAAAAATTTCAAAAACTAAGATGAAAGCTTTGGCATGATAAACATATTTTTTAGAAAAATCCTTTCATGTTGGTCAAAAGTTCTCTTGTAATAATTCACGATTAACATCTCTTTTGGGAAGTTGAGGACAAAATTGGATTGTCCATTTGTGATTAAATCGCAGTCTCTGAGCAATGGTGCTTTTGAGGGTAGAAATCTAACTGAATGGAAAATGGTTTTTCCAAGTAAATGGTCTCGATTGAAAACTTTATCTTGAAACGTTGTGGGTTTTTTTTTTTTTTTTTTTTTTTTTTTTTTTTTTTTTTTTTTCTGAAGTTGAGACATGGATCTTGAAAGATCCAATACCATTGTAGTATCAGAAGTAATGAGTTTATTATTTTATTTTATTTTTCATTTTCATTTTTATTTTCTTTCTTCCATCTCTTATAATTTTTCTTGTTCATGCATTAGGGACAATGCATAATTTTCAGTTGGGGGTGTGAGGTTTTCTTATTTTCACAAAAAAAAAATAAAAAATAAAAAAAAATCAATGTTTTCTTTTAGTTGTGATATGCAGGTTAAAAAAAAAATCAAGCAAGAAGTCAGCTCATGCCAAAGTCAATCAGACAATTCATCTTTGAAAACAAAAGGGAAGTACAGTTTTCTAATCGTATATACTTTTCTTCTCTTCTTTTGTTTTATTGGGATAATGTAAAACTTAAATTTTAATATTGATTATGTTGAATGCTTGAGATAACCCAATGCTTGTTTAAAAAAAAAAAATTGCATATCGAATGTGAATGAGAACTTGTTTAGGATCAACATTACATTTTTGGATTATTATTGTGTGAACATTGCATGCTTTATTTGGGTGATAATATCTTATAAAGCAAGATAATAGCATACTTTTTTTTAAAGATTATGAAGTCACATTTTCCTTGTAAAAGTTGTTGTGAGTTGTGCGATTATGCATGAAAGAAGAGTGTGATGCTTTACTTGTGATTATCCCTTTTGATCTAGTCCTAAACAAGGTTTAAGTAAATAAAGTAATAATTATTACACAAATAAATAAATAAATGTATGTACAAGTTTAATCTACTCCAATGTTTGAGTTGCTCAGTAACTAGGGGAATTCATCACAAATTGTTTATCTTACGTCAAAGGGCAGCTTTGAATAAGTATGCAAAGCACTTTAGTTTGTTGGACTTGTAAGTAACCGGGTGCATTTCATCACAAATGTTTGTATTCGCGTCAAAAGGAAGTGACCACTTAAAGAAAAAGAAAAATAATAATCTTCAAAAAAAAAAAAAAAGAAAAAAAAGGGAAAAAAATTTATAATATTTATTCATTTAGTTTGCTACCTTTGTTTGTAGTAGTGAAAAGGAAAGAATTAACAATTGAGTTTTCGCGTGAATCATTATGTTGGTTGCAATGATAAATACTATTTGAATTGGAATTTTGTATGGATGTTTGATTTAGAAGAATGTGAGTATGCTTTATTTTTCTATATGGTAATTGTGATACACTAAGTTTAAAGTATTTACCAATGTTGCATGATAGGTCCTTTAAGTGTGATGCAGTCGAGCCTATTATGTTATTATTATTCTTTTTTTATTTTTCAAAGGTTTTATGTTTGTTTTGCTTGAGACTAGCAAAATCTAATGTTGGGGGGTGTGTATGTGCATCAAAAGTATCATTTAAGTCTTTTATTTTACATATGTATTATTGTTTTTATTTGAATTTTATAATAATGATGTGTTTTTTTATGTAATGAAGTATTCTTTTAATGTTCGATAGGTTTTTGGAGCTTAAATTGAATTATTTCAGAAATTCACGTCGAAATTCAGAACAAAGGAATTGAAGAGAAATTTAGTTGAAGATTGTTGCAGCAATCTTGGTGTTTACAAATAAGTGCTCCAAATTTGGCCCAAAAAATCAATTATTTTCCATATTGTAGAAAAGAATATTTCATATGATCCAATTTCAAGCCCAAAACTTAACCTTATGTTGTGTCAAACTGTCAACCATCCAAACACTCAAGGTTTCAATGTCAATCTTAGCGCCAAATAATAGTACAATTGTTACTTATTTGATGTTTAATCCAACCCCAAATCCCCCAAATCAGCCTCCAAATCAGGCCCAAGCAACAATCCATGATCTTACATGTCCACACAACAAATAATATTTGATTTATTTTGGGCAATTAATTATATTTTTTTTTCCAAAAGAGGCAAGCACCATGGATGGAAAGCTGGAGGGGACATTGTGACCAATAATTTTGGAGTCAACAAGAAGAAAGAAACAGTACATAAAGGGGGACAGAAAAAACTGCACCAAGGTGTTCTCCAAAGCTGGCCTGATTTAATTTTCCAGAACATCTTTCAGGTGTTTTGCCCATAACTTTTGACTCGATGTCCAAATGAGCTGTTCTTTAATGATCTGGAAAGCTCATAGAATTTCCTATAAATATGTCTCTAATAGCCATCTCCAGGGGAGGGCTTCTTTAAGAGTGGTCGAATTGCTGTCCAAAGTTAGAGTCAGATTTGTGTCCGAATTTTTACTGAAATTCTGTTGTGTTCTTCTTTGTAGATTTCGGTTTCTTTAGTTTGTAAAACTTATTATTTCAGTTCGATTCAAGTTATTTTCATGTTTATTTTAAAGTGTTCTTATATATAATCATGGTGTCTAATCTCTTTCTTGGATCCAAAATCAAGGATGATGGTGATTGAGGTGAGTTCTTTAAGATATGAATGAATGTTAATGATTATCTCTCATCTTCTTCATGAATGTTTTATTATTGCAAAGAAATTTTAGAAATTCATTTAGGTAATGTTATAATCTTGAATTTTTATGCACAAACCTTAGTTTTGGTATAGAGATTACTTGATTCAATGTCTTACTTAATTTGAAAGTACTTGTTCATTCTTAAGCAATAATTAATCTTCATCTTTTAACTTCATTGTAATATCTTTCCGATCTAATATCACCATCGTTGATATTAGGTTGAGTTATCTTATATATGTTGAAGAAATCACCAAGTACATCACCATTTAAAATTGATTTGGACCAAGACTTACTTTTTCTTGTCTTTTAAAAATCTATTTACACTTTTTCATCTTTGAAACAAATCCATCAATTATTTTCAACCAAGTTATTGTTAATTTAATTTCTCTGAGTTTTTTTGTTGTTACCTAGCTTAATTTCCAGATCTAGCTCTCTGTGATATGACCTCGATCTTACCGAGTTAATTGCTACATCGCACACTCGTGGCACTTGCGAGTTAAAACAAAAGCCGATCACAAAAAGCGGTCAAGCAATGTACCTGACAAGAACATGAACTGCTTAGCTGCCCTCCTAGAAAGAAGGAGCGGGGGCCAAGGTGCCTAAGACTTTTGCAAGACAAAAGATCCCTTGGATGATACCGGCAATATCATGCTCTGATAATACCACCCAAAACCTTATAGGGAGGAGTTTGAGGTTATCGGGGGAAGCTGGACGCCTAACCAAACAAAGAAAGTACCCCTAGTTGCAGCAGAGCAGCAAGAAAAGATCAGAGCACAACTGTTGACTATCCAACTAGAGTGCCCTCGTTTAGTATGTAGACGCAGGACTCCTTGTACAAATAGTTACAGCAGTTTTATGGAGGGCATGACTGGCTCAACGGACCCAACCAACTCTTGCCATGCAGGATTCTATAGACACCCCCTGTGAATGGCATGGACCCATATACATCGTGGTGCTACCAGGGCAACTAATCAAGAGTATGAGGGAAATGGGTTGCGAACTGTATATGGGGAAACATGATACAAAGATAACCGAGAGATGGATTAGGAAGGTAAAGAAGACCATT
This sequence comes from Populus alba, assembly GCF_005239225.2. Taxonomy (NCBI): domain Eukaryota; kingdom Viridiplantae; phylum Streptophyta; class Magnoliopsida; order Malpighiales; family Salicaceae; genus Populus; species Populus alba. The sequence continues at coordinate 16,750,002 of NC_133291.1, forward strand.
ATCCAGATAAACATACCTGAGGGTTTGAGGGTAAATTGTTGCAACCCAGTTATGTCTAATAGGGCCATGACATGTGAAAAATAGTTCAGTTGAGGTGTGCAACCGCGACACTAACTTGGAGTGACTTCAAGATAGAGTTTAAGAATCAGTTTAATAGATTCTAGGTACCATCACAAGGTGAAGGAACAATAGTTATTGGTGTTAAGTTAGGGTGATATGTTGATATTAGAGTATGAAAGGAGGTTCCATGATCTCTCATTGTTTTCCCCACACTATATGCCGACAGAGGAACATGTGATTGAGAAGTTGAGAGATGGTTTGCCATAGGATTTGAGACAAGGATTGATCGCCTTACGGTTTAAATTTGTGAGGGAGTTGATTAAGACGGCACAAGCTCTATAGGCTTGTATCAAAGAAAGTCAATAAGGCCATCAGGGTATATGTAAAAAGAGAGATGGGGATTATTTCAGTGGCAGACCACCAATTCCAAAGAAAGGAAAAGTGGAGTTGTTTGAGCAACACTGGAAAAAGTGGGAGAATGATGGTTGGGTAGTCGCACCGAGGACAAACTCATCAGCAAGGGTCGGTGACCACAAGGGTGTTGACTACCCTCCTTATGCAAAATATGGACAAAAACACCCTAGGGAGTGGCAAGGGTGTCATTACTATTGTTGCTACCCAATTTTTTACCTAAGTTTTTTTTTTCTAGAAAAAAACCAAAAAATAGCAAAAAACAATGAAAACCCCAAAAAAATACATTTTGATATATTTGCATAATTTTTAGCATTTTCAGCGTCATATCAAAAGAATTTAACTTTTCAAAGGTATTTTAAACGCGTTCGAGTTTTAGCGCATTAAATTTACAATCACTGATTTTTCTTATTGAGTCGATGTTGATGTTGCTCGCATTAAAAAAATACAAAAAAATAAGAATAAATTTTAAAAAAGAGAGTTAAGGGACCTATGTGATTTTGGCCAAGCCACACTTCTCCTATAAATACTAGTCTACAACAAGAAAAAGGAGGGGGGAGAAAAATTTAGAGACAGGAGGTTGAATAAAATTTAGGGGGAGGCAAATTCTGAAGAAAAACTCTAAAAAACCTAAAAAAACAAAACCTATATCTATCTCTAAGGATGGATGTCGCCTCCTTGACCTTGGAAAAAAAACCAGAGAACCCCATCTCTTAAGCCAGCTGGCCACTCATTTTTCGCCTTGGCTTTGGCTAAACAAACCAAAGAGCACCGGATAGACCTCCCTCTTCCTCGGCACCCACCAGACCTGCCATCTCTGTAAACCAGCTCCAACCATCCTCTCCCCTTATCTCACCAGAGTTTTGATCTTCCCTTAGTATCAACCCCACAGACCAACCTCCCCTGCACACTAGCCTCCACGATCTCCCTCTCTCGGCTCTCCCAAAACCAGCGGCCAGCCGTGACCCTTTTCCCCTCTGTCAAAAACAGACCAGCTACTCACCCTCGTTCCCTATATAAGAAAGCAGCCACCACCCTTCCCCTCTCTTGGGACCACAACCAGAGAGAACCTCACGGTTCTCTTCCCCATCATCGTTGCTCCCCATAACCAACCCAACTCAATCCCTCTCCACCACCAGTAAGCCTTTACCTGCCTCAACGTTGGCCACAGGAGAAAAAGAGGAGAAAGGAGTCGGAGCTTAATATGGTCTTTTCCTTCCTTAGACCTTTGTTTGCCTCATCGCCAGATGAAGAAGAAAGAAGGGTTGACGATCTACTCGATTTAGTTGGTATCCGACCGTGTGGGTCGCTAATGAGCCACTCCATAACAGATCAACCACTGGGGAAGAAGAATGATCAACAGACTGAAAACAAAAAAAAAGATATAAAACAGAAAAAAAAATCAACTGTTTGTGGCGTTCATTGGCTTTGCAGGTGACGTTGTTTCCCACCGCTAACAAGGAAGAAAAGAGGGGAGAAGGCTATTACAGACCCCCTGTTTCCCATTTTGTTTTCACGGCGGCACGTGAACCCACGCGCTGCTAGTGGCGGGGGCGCGTGGAGGAGACGCGCCGCCACTGTTCAAATGCCCAAAAACCTTCCAACCACTGTTCTTGTAGTTGTAGAAAGCCTTCCCTGCAATTCTTGTAGATTTTGGGGTTTATTTTGTAATTTTTTAAATTGTATTTGATATTTTGTTATTTTTTTTTTTACATGTAAAAGATGGTGTATGAGAAAATCATAATAAAAAGAAATGTGTGTGTGTGTGTTTGTATTTTTATTTTTATTTATGTTATTGAATTATATAAAAAGAGACAAAAACAATTAAGTGTTTAATTTAAATATAGTTAAATATCTTAAGGACAAATAAAATCATTTTTCCATGATGTAAGAACATGTTTCTACATGTATTCTGGGATTTAATAATTGATTTATTAAAGTCTTAGAATTTGATAAATATTTTAAATTTTCAAATCACATCAAACCACAAAGCAGCTTACCTTAGGTAGGGTGCGCTTGGGGCGTTAATACCTTCCATAGCCTCAACCAGTCTCTTACCCTTGAATCTCTAACAAAGACCAGTCATCTGGGTTTTCTAGTAATCCTTAATCAAATACTAGGTGGCAACTCCCAAAAAACCAATCAAGCAAAAGAACAAAAATCACCATCAATCACCGTGCGGGTGGCATGCGAAAACTATGATGAAAGAGGTGATAATAAGGACTTCCCCAATAGGAACACTGGACAAGTATAGAGCTATAGGCAGCTGAGTCAGAGCCACCAATATTCAGTCACCGTGAATAGGCCGATGAGATCTTCTAAATCAAGAGCAAACTCTAATCGAGGGAGACCAAGGGCACAAAATGATCGGACCTTAGAGAGGGTTTCCACCTGACATAGGAGGAGGTTAGGGTTGTATTGGATGTGGTGGCAGGTACGTTACTAATGAATAATTTTAGTGTGCATGTGTTGTTTGATCTAGGTGCCACCTACTCATTGATTGCGAGGAGAATTATCACTAAATTGTGAAAGGGAGTAGAAGTAGTAGAAAAGGGGTTCGTAATTGGAACTCTAATAGGGAATTACACGATCAAAGATTTGATGTCTTCTCCCAAGTGCTGGAGTATTGAAGTAATAAATAACCAGGCAAGATCGGGGTCGAACCACAGGGAGGTTAACTATATAAATTATAAATAACAACAACAACAACAACAATGGTGGTGGTGGTGGTGGTGATAAGTTAAAGAGGACTTTGAGATGTAAGATTAATGTGAAGATTAAACAATGATAAAAACAGTTATCAAGGTTAGAGGATTCACTAATGGTATTTCAAATAAGTATAATATAAGCTCTTTTTATTACTCAATTGGAAACTATAGATAAAGGAGGTTCCAATCGGATGATTTGTCATTAATAGCGCATTATAAATTATTAACATGATCATATTAATTATCTTTTTTAAGTAACACTGAACTTTTAAATATTATCAGGAATTCATGATGTTAACTTATGTTAACAACAAATCAAGTTCCTTTCATAACATAGGTATATGTTATACCATACGGTTGGCTATGAAAGTTGTTGCTGCCCAATTGTTTATACATGTTTTGATAAATTTTCAGGAAAAAAAAACAGCGAGAAACAATAAAAATCCAAAGAAATACATTTTTTAATATATTTGCATAGCATTTTTTGCATCGTCTCAAAAGAATTTAAATTTTCAAAGGTCTTTGGAATGCGTTCGACTTTTAATGCATTATATTTTAAAATCATTGATTTTCCTCATTTGAGTCGATATTGATAAGAAAAAGAAAAAAAGAATAATAACAAAATTAAATTTACAAAAAAGAAAGAAGTTGAGGGACCAAGTTAGGAAACATAGCAATATTTTACCTCTAAATACTGGTCTCTACAACACATACAAGAGGAGGCAATTTTGAAATAGAAAAATAAGGCAAAACACAAACACAAAACCCTAAACCTAATTTTTTCTCCTAGCCAAGAGAAGTGGTGCCCTCTTTGGATTCGGTTTCTTTTTCCTTCAGCTGGACAAGCCTCCCCTCTCAACCAAGAGCCCCCTCTCAGGCAAGATCCCCCTCACTCTGCTCTCCCAGTGATTCTTCCCTCTCTCTCAGCCGTCCCCATCTTCCCTATAGACCGGTCTCCGGCTTTTCCCTCACAAACCTATAACCTAGAACATATTCGCCTCTCTTCCCCTGATCGTTTCCTTCAGCTCTGCTCTCCCAATCTCTCCATTGTCCCTCTCTTTTCTCAACCACAAGAGACCCCCTCACTATCCCTTCTCTTGCTACAGTCTTCCTCAGCCTCTTTGTAACCCAACCCCCTTTTTTTCCTATAGCCAACAGACCGCCACCCAGATCGAACACAGTCATAAGCCCAAGCACCACTGCTACCAAAAGAAGCAAAGACTATCAACTCAATCAGCCCCAGGAGCCAACATGTGACAACGCCTATAGACACCTTCCCCTTCCATCCACCAGCTCTCTTTTGCATAGATCGGCCTCCTGCGCTCCTTCCATGGTCACTACTAGATCTACCAAGAGGAGTGAAGACCATCAACGCCTAGACCATAGCCGCAACCCCATTTACAATTGCCAGATGAGCCACCAAATAAGGGAAGAACAACAAACCATAATTGAAAACAGACCTAAAAACAGATCCAAAAAGGAGAAAAGAAAAAAGCAAAAATCAACTATTTGTGGCCTTTTTTTTTTGTTTTGCAAGTCACCACCGGTGAGGAAGGCAAGAGGGGAGGAAGACGTTACGGATCTCCCCCACTGAGTGGATTTTTTGCGATGGCATGTGAACCCACGCGCTGCCAGTGGTGGGGGCGCATGGAGGTGACGTGCTGCCATTATTCCGGTGGTGCAGAAGGCCTTCTTGTAATTCTAGATTGTTTGGGGCTATTTTATAATTTTAAAATTGTTTAACATACTTTTTATTTAGTTTTGAATTTTTATATTTTGTAGTGTGCAAATGTGGATGTAAAAAAGAAAAAGAAAAAAAGAAAAAAATATAGTGAAAGTGAATGTGTTTTTTGTTTGTTATTTTTATGAATGTTTTTTATGATAAAATTGCAAAGAATAAAGAAGAATTTAATATTTTGATTTGCTCACGGTTAAGAATTATGAACTTACACGTAAGTCATATTTCTAATAACCGATGAAAAGACAATTTTTAAAACTTTTTTAATACATCAAAGCCATGAAGCAGCTTATCTCAGGTAGGGTGTATTAGGGATGCTAATACCTTTCCTAACCACAACCAGTACATCCGGGTTTCCTAGTAACCCTTAATGAAATACTAGGTGGTGACTCCCAAGAATCCAACAAATAAAAAATCATCAAACAGACGCCACACGGGTGATGTTCGACAAAAGTGCCAAGCATTTGTTATACTAAGTGTTATACAATACAAATCTAGATTAACCATTTAACAAGCAAGGTTTTAAGAATTAATAAGATAAAAATGATAAGACATGTTAATAGTAAGTTGTTTAGGATATAAGCATTGAAGTCCATCTTGAGTTTATATTATACTTATCCTAACACCATTAGTGAAACATTTTCACCTTGACATAATAAACTTAGCTAAACATAATGAAGAAGAGAAACATGGATAAACAAGATAAAAACATAATTATATAAGTATAGTAAAGGAAATGAAAAGCATAAACAAGAGATTAAGAAAAATATAACATGGAATAAAACTTGAACATTACAAAATACAAATAAAAAGTGCATTAGCAAGATCTTGATCTGAACAACCAAGATGCCTAAATACATGGCAAATGCCTCTTTTTATAGGCCAAAATTTGGAACTATTGATTAGATGACTTATTTTTCAGTGGGTAGCCACATCTTGACTTGGTGACAATCTTTATCTTCTTATCTGAACAAAATGTTATTGCTAACGTCAGAATTTGAATAGCTTTTCACATGAAAGTTCTAGGACATTGTCTCAGCTTTCCAACAAAAAATAAATCGGTACATTTGGACTTCTAGAACTTAAGATATGGGTTGAACACTGAATAGTGTCTAGGCTACAAGACAAATTTAAATTTTTGTTGTTGCTATAATTTGAACTTGAAAACGATTTTTTTGAATCTTGGACTCTTATGAAAGTTTTAGACCTATGTCTTAGCTTTCAATCCATATAGAGTATACCTAAATCCAAGTTCTATAACTCCAGTTATGACCCAATGACTGAACAGTGCTCTAGTTTGGACTAAATCAACATCTCTTTTCTAAGCTTAGCCCTCTCTGTCTTCTCAATTTCAGTAGTTAAACTCATCAATCAATCCCTTGATTTATGTACTAAGCCTGCATTTAAGATAAAAATTTACCATAAATTAAAGGTATCTTATATTATGAGATAAGTTATTATAAAACATGCTCTAGTTAAGGAGTCATTGATACTTCAAATGTAAAATGATGATATAAAACCTTGGTAAAAAGGCACTTTTAAGTATTAATCACACCCCCAACTAGCTTATTACTAGTCCCTAGTAATCAAAGCATTAAAATAGAAAAATAATTTGCTAGTTCCACAAAGCAAGGCATTCATCATTCAACTTCCATTAATCTATCCAAATAAACAAACTCTTATTAAATTTATATATTTGCTTCATACTCTTGAAACAAGTTATTAATAAACCTTCTTTTTATGGGCTCTATGTATGAAACATAAATGATGGGGCTTTTATTGAAAGAAAACAATATTATGTTCTAATGTTTTTCTAAGGTTAAACTTCCTTGAATTGGGTTTATTATCTTCTTTTTTTCCTTTTTTTTAAGAAGCACTAGGCCAATAACTCCCAAGTGAGTTGACTATCCATTTCCCTTAGTTGTTACCTTTAACAAAAGAACATAAATAATGTAATAATCCAATGGGCAACCCACAATCATATGTTAAAGTATGTATGTGAAAATGATGGTTTAAGAATACTTGTTAAATGAGTATATGAGCAGAATCAATCGATAATAATGCGAGAGTTTGTAAACCTGAATATTTCAAGAAGTTTTTTAATAGACCTTGTTAAGAATGTTTACTAAGATATGTCCCAAGAGTCACTTTAACAAAAGAACTCCTTTACTCTACCATCCAAGTAACAACAATTTCACAAATATTTTATGAAATATAAAATACAGTTAGTTAATTTTTTTATATCAATTACTACCATTTCCCCCAAACTAAAATGATACATTGTCCTCAATGTCCTAAGGTAGAAATATAGAGTATAGAAGGCATCACTTGAAACAACAAACATTAACAAACCTGAAACACACTTAAACAAATATAAGAAGTAACAAAACAAAATAATATGCTATTAATAAAACCAAAAGACACAAGGTTTCACAAACGAAGGCTTAAATCCAATCTAAGCTTTTTACGGCTTTCCTTAGTTGACCAATTTATGTGACTTATGGAGGGATCAATTACAGGGATGAAAGATTGTATTTGGTCAATCAATTGTTCAGTAATAGCAGCAGAGATTAAGATTTGTCATGCAGAAGATGTTAGAAATTGCTGTTCCATAGCTTGATCAAGAAAAGACAATAATTTATCATAAAAACCATTAACATTTAACAATAAAATCCATAGGATAAATGAATTTATCGACTTGTACTAACACATCTTTAACTATTCCTCTAGGTACTTTTACAGATCTATCGACAAGTAAAAGAGTTACAGAGGTTGGTTTTAACTCACCTAGATTGAGACTTTGAAAGACTGAATATGGAAGTAAATTCACACTAGCACCAAGATCAAGTAACGCTCGTCCAATTTTATGTTCTCCAATAAAGCATAAATTGTAGGATACAAGGTCTTTATATTTCAAAGCATTATTGTTCTGAAGAATGACACTTACTTGTTTAGCTAAAAAGGCTTTATTTTTCACATTCAGTTTTCTCTTCATAGTGCACAGATCTTTCAAAAATTTAGCATAGAAAGGTACCTGTTTAATAGCATCCACCAAAGGTATATTGATCCTTACCTATTTGAAAGTTTCAAAGATTTCATAGTTGTGATTGAGTTTCCTTTGTTTGGTCATGGTATGAAAAATGAAAGTGCTTGCAGAGAATCAGTCTTTTCTTTGCACTGTTTAGATTCAACCTCTTTCTTACCCTTGAAGATTGACTCATCATCTTTCTCACAAGGTTCAAGACTAGGTTTTTCAATAACCTTACGACTACGGAGAGTAGTGACTGATTTGACTTGATCCATGTGTTGGCTTCTAGAGCTACTTGCACTTGAATTGTATTGCCCTTTGGAATTTTGTTGTGGTTGAGATTGGAAACTTACCTTTCTCTTGAAAATTGAGAGCATATGTGAACTTTGCAAGAGTATCTTTCAAATCTGCCATAGTTTGAGCATTTTGAGTGTTGATTATCTCTTGCTTTTCAATGAATGCATGCAATGTTTCCTTAAGATTTCTTCTAGGAGGGGGAACATAATGAGGTGCATATCCATGATAATTTTGGAAATTATGGTGTGCTTGAGATGGTGGATGTGAAGTTTGTGCATTATTGTTATCACTCTTCCAATTGAAATTTGGGTGATTTCTCCAACTAGGGTTTTTGTTTGTGAATATGGATTATGTTTGGGCCTTTGGAAACTGTTTAAAACATGGGCTTGTTCATGGAGGCATTCCTTGAAAGAAAGCAAAGTTGGACAATCATTGGTTAAGTGTTCATTGGTTTCACAAACTTGACATTTAATTTCTTGAACATATTTTAATTGACCACTTTTTTTCAATTCTAGTGCTTTGACTTTTCTAGCTAAAGATGCAAATTTGGCTTGGAGGTCATGATCTTCCCTAAGGTTATACATACCTCCATTAAATGTACGAGGTTGAGTTTTACTTGATGCCTCATAAGTGCCTATAGTGTCCCAATTTTGAGCATTTTAAGCTAGCAAGTCTAGGTACTCCATTGCTTCATCAAGGTCTTTATTTTTAAAAGTTCTATTGCACATCAATTCCACCATTTGTCTATCTTTAGGTGTTAACCCTTCATAAAAATATAAAACCAATCTCCATGTTTCAAAACCATGATGAGAGCAAGTACTAAGCAAGTCTTGATACATATCCCAACATTGGTAAAATGTTTCCCCTGGTTTTTGAGTGAAAGTTGTGATTTGTCTTTTGAAAGAGTTTATTCTATGAGATAGAAAAAACTTCTTTAAAAATTGTTGTTGCATTTCATCCCAAGCACGAATGGATCTTGACCTAAGATTTTGTTGCCATGTTTTAGCTTTATATTTTACTGAAAAAGGAAAAAGCTTTAATCTTATGGTATTCATGCTACAATTTAAGTCATTATAGGTGTTACAGACTTCTTCAAATTCTCTCAAATGCAAGTATGGATTTTCTAGATCTAAACCATGAAAATAAGGTAATAGTTGAATAATGTCTGGCTTAAAATTAAAATGAGATACATCAGGAGGGAAAACTATACATGATGGTGCACTTGTTCTTTTAGGATTCATGTGGTCTCTAAGTGTTGTAACTCGATTATTCTCATTATTCTCTTTATAAAGTGATTGGTTATCTTCTTTAGCCATATTTTCTGAAAATGATGAGGATACCCTACAAAGTCTACCACTTAATGTACGTTACCAAATACTCATGCACGTGTAGAAAGAGAATAAAAGGATGAAGAAAACAAAACAAAATAAACAAAAGTTAAATACAAGAAAAGTGAAAAGAGAAAATAAAATAAATATTATAATTTATACAAGAATTTACTTCCCCGGTAACGACGCTAAAAACTTGACATGACCAAAAGATTGATGTCTTCTCCCATGTGCAGGAGTGTCGATGTAATAAATAACCCGGCAAGACTAGGGTCGAATCACAGGGAGGTTAACTATATAAATTATAAATAATAATAATAATAAGTTGAAGAGGACTTTGAGATGTAAGATTAATGTGAGGATTCAACAATGATAAAAACAAATGTCAATGTTAGAGGATCCATTAATATTATTAGAAATAACTATAGTATAAAATCTTTTTATTAATCAACTGGAAACCACACATAAAGGAGGTTCCAATCGGATGATTTATCCTTAATAGTTCATTATAAATTTTTAACATGATCATATTAATTATCTTATTTAAGTAACACCAAAATTTTAAATATTATTAGGAATTAATGATGCTAACTTATGCTAACAACAAATCAAATTCCTTTTATAGCACAGGTGTAGGTTATACCATACGGTTGACTATAAAAGTGCCAAGCATTTATTGTATCAAGTGTTATACAACACAAATCTAGATTAACCATTTAACCATTTAACAACAAAGGTATTAAGAATTAGTAAGATAAAAAGATAAGACATGTTAATAACAAACTTTCTTGGATATAAACATTGAAGCCCATGTTAATAACAAACTTTCCTAGACCTCAGCCACTTTACCCCTCCTTCCTTCTCCCATAACTTGGTCATCAACACACAGGCCTTAATTCCTACTCCTATTCCTTTAGACCAGCCACCTGAACCAGCTCTTCCTTAGGAGTTTCTCCGCCTCCATGGCTGGCTACCATGTCATTCAACCCTTGGTTTAACCCCTTACGAGCTCTCCTTTCTCAGTCGACCTACATCCATTACAGACCAAACTAGATCTCCAGCAACACACCCACAAAGCTAGTAGCCCTTCCCATCTCCACAGTGACTCCATCAAACGCGGGTGACAGCAATAAAACAAAAGCCTGAAGCCTCCACAACAAATCTTCCCTCATCGGCACAAATCAGCCTCCATTGATCTCCTTCACCGTTAGTTGTAGCATCGCCGTCCTCACCAGAGATCCATAAGCCTCATGGACGACAACAACAAGCCCAACACTTGAAACAAAGAAGGGCAAACAAAAAGAACAAAAATAGATCTAAAGAAGGAGAAGAAAAAAAAACAGATCCCTGAAAAAGCAGAAAGAAATTAGAATCAACTAGCTTGTGTGTTTTTCTCCTTTTATAGGTGACATTGATTCTCACTACCTGTGAGGAAAACAAGAGGAGAAGAAGCCAATCTCGACTGCCCTTTTTCCCAAATGTTCTCATGGTAGCGCATGGAGAAGACGCGCCGCCACAATTCACAAGTCCAGAAACCTTCCTCATCATCGTTCCTGCATTTCCAGAAGGCCTTCCCTGCAATTCCTGGATTTTTTAGGGGCTATTTTGTAAATTTTAAATTGTTTAATGTGATTTTTGTTTAGTTTTAATTTTTTTTTAATTTGTAGTATGGATGTAAAAAACAAAAAAATATATAGTGAAAATGAATGTGTTTGTTTTTTTAATGATAAAATCGCAAAGAATAAAGAAGAATTTAATATTTTGATTTGTTCACGGTCAAGAATTATGAACTTACACATAAGTCATATTTTTAATAACTGATGTAAAAATAAAATTTTTAAAACTTCTTTAACACATCAAAGCCACGAAGCAGCTTATCTTAGGTAGGGTGTGTTAGGGGTGCTAATACCTTCCCTAACCACAACCAGTCCCTTACCCGTGAATCTCTGACAAGACCAGCATACCCGTGTTTCCTAGTAGCCCTCAATTAAATACTAAGTGGCGACTCCCAAGAACAATTCAAGCAAAACATAACAAAAAATCACTAAGCGGACGCCGCGCAGGTGACGTGTGACAGTATGATTGTGTAATATGTGGAACAATTGAATGTGAACATATGTAATACATGGTGACGAGTTATGTGATTATCAAATACAAATGTGCTGATTGTGATCATTGATGTGTTAAGTGGTGCAATTGAGATCGGATCATCAACCAGGCAAGGACACCCCACTAAAGGAATATGTAGGTGATTTCCACCCCCCCTTTGTAGCATAACGTTAGTTTTTGAAGTGAATTTATTACAAAGGATCTATTGTAGTGCTATATGGAATGCTAAACAGTTATGAATGGTTGTATGAATATTACAAGGGATCTACCATTGTATTATATTGAATGTTAATTATCATGAATGGTTGTAAAAGTATTATGAGGGATCTATTGTTGTATTGTATTGAACATTAACTGTCATAAATGGTTGGATGAGTAACATGAAGGGTTTACTGTTGTGTTATACTGAATATTAAACTATCACGAATGGTTGTTTGAGTATTACGAAGGATCTACCGTTGTATCATACTGAATGTTAATTGTTACAAATGGTTGTATGAGTATTATGAAGAATCTATCGTTGTATTATGTTGAAGGTTATTTGTTGTGAATGTTTATATGAATATTACAAACGGTCTATTATTGGCTATACATAGTGCTAAATTGTTATGAATTTTTGTTTGAGTATTAAAAGGAATCTATTGTTGTATCGTATTGAACATTAATTGTCATGAATGTTTGTTTGTGTATTATAAAGGATTTATTATTGTGTTTATTGAATGTTAAACTATTATGGAACATTCGTATGAGTATTACGAAGGGTTTACTACTATGTTATAGTGAATATCAAATTATTATGAGTCGTTTGAATAAGCATTTCAAAGGATATATTATCATGTTATAGTGATTTCATAAACCACCTCTGGGATGTTTGATTGGTTAATGATTAGCTATAGTTAATGGGATCATAAGTGGATGAACAAGAATGATAAATGATTAACTTTGGCTAATGGCATCCTAAGTGGATGACCAAGATGAACAAATGATTAGATGACTGAGATGATAATGATTAGCTCGGCTAATAATGGATGACCGAGATGATAATATGATAAGCTTCGGTTAAAGGCATCCTAAGTGGATGACCGGGAATGATAATATAATTAGCTTCGGCTAATGACATCCACTTGGGATGAACAAATGATTAGCTTTGGCTAATGGCAACATAAGTGGACGACCTAGATGATAAATGATTAGCTTCAGCTAATGGTATCCTGGGATGGATAATTGATTAGCTTCGGCTAATGGCATCTTAAGTGGATGTCCGGGATGGATAAATGATTAGGTTCAGCAATTGGCATCTTAAGTGGATGACAGAGATGAATAAACAATTAGCTTCAGCTAATGGCATCCCAAAGTGATAACCGGGTTGTTTGTTTCAATAATTGATGCGTTCATGAAAGAATTATAATTGTTATGCTTTAAATAGAGAATAATGTTAGTTTGATTAATGATATTCGAGATGGATGACTGGGTTTGAGTATTGTAATTAGTCTCGGTAATTGACAAATTATTAAGGGTGGTATTTACAAAAGTAAGGATAAATGAAATAATTATACTCTTTTGGTCCATGAATGAAATGTAACGTTAATATTGCTTTATTATGTTTCTTTAAATTGCCTATAATGCTTCAAATTACCTTATGTTGTAATAGGGATGACACGATCAAAAAGATTGATGTCTTATCCCAAATGTAGGAGTGTCAAAGTAATAAATAACTCGGCAAAACCGGGATCGAACCACAGGGAGGTTAACTATATAAATTATAAATAATAATAATAATAATAACAATAATAATAATAATAATAATGAGTTAAAGAGAATTTTGAGATGTGAGATTAATGTAAGGATTAAACAATGATAAAAACAAATGTCAATGTTAGAGGATCCATTAATGATATTTCAAATAAGTATAATATAAACTATTTTTATTACTCAACTGGAAACCACACACAAAGGAGGTTCCAATCAAATGATTTGTCATTAATAGTTCATTATAAATTGTTAACATGATCATATTAGTTATCTTATTTAAGTAACACCAATACTTTTAAATATTGTTAGAAATTCATGATGCTAACTTATGTTAACAACAAATCAAGTTTCTTTCATATCATATGTGTCGGTTATACCATAGAGTTGCCTATAAAGGATCAAGCATTTATTGTACCAAGTGTTATACAACACAAATCTAGATTAACCATTTAACAAGTAAGGTATTAAGAATTAGTAAGATAAAAAGATAAGACATGTTAATAACAAACTTTCTTGGATATAAACATTAAAGTCCATCTTGAATTTATATAATACATATTCTAACACCATTAGTGAAACCTTTTCACCTTGAGATAATTAACATAGCTAAACATAATGAAGAAGAAGAAGAACATAAATAAACTAGATAAGAACATAGTTATGATGAAAAGCATAAACAAGAAATTAATGAAAGCAAAACTTAAACGTTACAAAAATACAAAGAAGGAAAGCAAGAATATGATCTTGATCTGAAAACCAAGATACCTAAAGGCATGGTAAAGGCCTTATTTAATAGGCTAAAATTCAAAACTATTGATTTGATGACTAATTGTTGAGTGAGTGGCCACCTCTTGACTTAGTAACAATCCTTGTCTTTTTGTCTACTAAAATTGTCATTGCTAACATCATAATTTGAATGGATAGTCTTCATGAAAGTTCTAGGAAATTGTCTCAGCTTTCCAACGAAATAAAAATGAGGTCATTTGAACTTCTAAAACTCGAGATATAAGCTATACTCTAAACAATGTCTGTATTGCAGGATAGATTATGACTTCTCTGTTGTTGCTATAATTTGAACTTGAAAACGATCCTTTTGAATCTTGGACTCTTCAAAAACAATTTAGGCCTATATCTTAGCTTTCTATCCTTATAAACCAGACCTAAATCCAAGTTCTACAGATCTAGTTATGATCCAATAACCAAATGGTGTTCTAATTTGAATTCAATCAAATCTCTTTTCTAAGCTTAACCCTCTATTTGTCTTCTCAATTTCAGAAGTTAAACTCATCAATCAATTCTTTGCTTTATATGATAGGTATGCATTTAAAATGAACATTACCATAAATTAAAAGTATTTTATATTATCAGACTTGTTATTATAAAACATGCTCTAGTTAAAGAGTTATTGATACTTCAAGTGCAAAATGATGATATAAAACCTTGATAAAAATACACTTTTAAGTACTAATCACACCCTTAAACAAGCTTTACTAGACCCTAGTAATCAAAGCGTTAAAATAGAAAACAATTTGCAAGTTCCACAAAGCAAGGCATTCATCATTTAACTTCCATTAATCTATCCAAATAAACAAACTCTCATTAAATTTATATATCTACTTCATACTGTTGAAGCAAGATATTAATAAACCTTCTTTTTATGTGCTTAATGTATAAAAACATAGATGATTGGGCTTTTATTGGAAGAAAACAATATTCTATTCTTAATGTTTTTCTAAGGTTAACTCCTTTGGGTTGAGATTATTATTATCATTTTCTTTTCTTTTCTTTTCTTTTAAATAAAACACAATGCATCCATAACCCATATAGCGATCTTTAGGCTAATGACTCGTAGACCAGTTGGTCTTAGGGCATTAGGTGTTGAGATACCGCTTCGCACTTAGTAACTCAGGCTGCAGATACTAATATGAAGATAGTGCAATGTTTGATTTACTTAAGCTTTTCGCCCCAACCTATGTAACAAGCTTTGGGCCAAAAGTTCCCAAGTCAATCAAATTTAGGGTACTAAATGTTAAAACACCCCTTCAGACTTAATTGATTAAGTCAATGAGGCTATGAAACCAAACTTATCTACTTTTTTATTTATTAAATTTTTAATAAGTGTGTGTGTGTGTGTGTGTGTGAAAATGAAGGTTTATGAATACTTGTTTGCTAGGTATATGAGCAGAATCAATTGATAATAATACAAGAGTTTGTAAACCTGAATATCATAAGAAGTATTCTAATATACCTTGTTAAGAATGTTTACTAAGATACCTCTCAAGAGTCACTAAAATTCCTCCTTTACTCTATCGTCCTAGTAACAACAGTTTTGCAAATGGTTTTAATAATAGAAAACACAGTTAGTTAATTTGTTTTTAATATCAACTACAACCGTCCCCCCCTAACTAAAATGAGATATTGTCCTCAATGTCCTAAGGTAGAAAGATAGAGTATAAAAGACATCACCTGAAACAACGAACACTGACAAACCTAAAACGCACTTAAACAAATATAAGAAAGAACAAAACACAAATAATATGCTATTCATAAAACCAAAAGACACAAGGTTTTATAAACTAAGGCTCAAATCCAATCTAAGCTTTTTATGGCATTCTATGATTGACCAATTGATTTGACTCATAGAGGGATCAACTACAAGGATGAAATATTGTAGTTCATCAATCAATTGCTCAACAATAACAACAAATATGAGGATTTATCATGCTGAAAATGTTAGAAATTGTTGTTCCACAGCATAATCAAGGAAAGACAATAAATTAGTATAAAACCATTAACATTTAACAGATCTATAGGTTTATGGTGAATGTATAGTTGGGCCTAAGAGGAAATATGAAAGATCTCTTCCAATGTGCCTAGACCACCTAGTAAGGCAATGAAGGCGTCAGCATAGTTAAACATTGTAGTCATTCGATCAGACATTGTGGAGACATGTAGTTCCTCTCCAATTATTTTTCCATTGATATCCCCTTTGGCTAAAGGTTTGGGGACAACCCCCAAAACTTAACTGCCTCCTAAAAATGCAACTATTGACACACTCCCCATTAAACCAAGGCTGCCTCCTCCATATACTAAATGAATCCTTCTCTTAGCTAGTACCTGACCAAGATGATTTGTTGATTCTATAAACTCTGTCTTTCTCAAGACAGGATCCACCAAAAACATAAACATTTTTTATTGTAAGAGTCGAGGATGCCTCTATTTGTTACACTACTCTATTCTTGGTGGTTGTATGGGTTGAGTATAAATAAAAGGAAGGAAAAGAAGATTTATTGGTCCATAACCACCCATATTGCATCATCCCCTCACCCTTTTTTTTTAAACCTTTACGGTTTTACCTTTACATCGTAAAGAGCTAGTTTAAATTGTTCTACTATGTGTTGTCTAGCAATAACCTTTTATGTAGAATCCAACCATTTAAACTATTACATTTTCATACAATTATATTTGCAAAATTCAGCCACCATTCTTACACCATCATGATGTTGTTATAACCTTTAATTGTACATTATTAAGTTATCCAACATGACCTTTGTTTGTCTGTAACTTATTTATCAAAACAACAACTTCGTCTCCCTCTTTAAGGCCTTCACTTTAGTTCTCATTCCTCGGATTTTAAACTATGTTCACCACCTTTGGTTCTTTAGACTTATAAAAATTTTAAATTTGTTTACACTCCCTTCACTTTCATTGTACCGTGATTTTCTTAATTTCATTTGTATGAATTATCTCAAATCATTCTCATCACGTGATTTCCAAGTGTACTCCATCATGCTCATCGATCATATCACAAGATGTGTATCATCTTGTGCTACATATGCAACATCCATTTATATGCACAACTTTCATTCCTCCCAAACATTGTCTGTAAGAATACTATTGGGTATAGTACTTTATGTTATATTTTACTGAAAATGGTTCGGCCATCATCATTTTTTTTGTAATAAAATATTCAAAACAAGTACAAAGCAAGCATTTCATTACAATTCATGTGCAAAATCCCATCTCACCACTTCCTCCTTTTATTTCCTATTTAATTAGATTTTTTCATTAAGAAAATCATACAAAAATCCCTTACATTTTCTTTATCAACTTATATACACATTTACATTGAGTCTACACACATTTTAAACCTTTTCAAAACACGACTTCTAGAATTCACCATACTATATATTAGTCAGCTTCATATATTTCTACATTTCCCAGTTTACTAATTTCTACAAATTCAAAAGAATCAAGCTCAAAAGACAACTTTCCCATCGTTTTGGAACCATTTTGAAAAGGATCATATGCTTTCACCTCCTTTTTTTCTTCACTCTCTTATGGGCTCTTCCAATTTGTTATTAGCAATTATGTTCAATAATTTACTAATATAAAATCATACATGTCATCATAGTGTTGGTCATATAACCATTCAACATTCAAAATGGGTCCAACCTTTGTTAATTCATCCATCTCCTTAAAGTTCTCCTTATAATCCATCTAAATCATAAGGTTTCATCCCTAGCTCTTTATAAGTTAAGGGATCAAGAACCGCATAGTCGTTGATATCTTTATCCTGATTTGTCTAAACCATACAAGCAACTTAATTTCTTCCAAATCTGGTAAAGCTTATTATTATTTTTACTACCATTATATAACACTTTTATCAATACAATAATTTTTATTTGCGTTACCTTATGCATCATTTGCATCTCATAAACCCACTAAACCTTATCCAGTAGCTCTAATACCAACTGTAACTGCCCTAAATTTTTTCCCATATGTGATTATAGTTACTTTCTATGATTTGGTATGTAAAAATACAGATTTTTTTTTCCCAATTCTCATATACAAGTTTACCAAATTCTTCCACTAAAATTTTGGAAAGAGTATCCCCTATATCCGGAAGGTCCCAAGTTATTGACATATACCCTGTTTACACTTTTAATATCTTATATCTCATAACTCAATCATAACCCAATCATCCTGGGTCTCAATCCCACAAACATCATCATCAACATCACAACCACAACATATATAACATACATTGAACAACAAATATCATTATAAATGAATAAGAGGGATAAACACACATACATCAAACATGATTATATATGAATTTCATAATTAAATTCATCTATTCAAGTTTAAACCATCAATTATACAAATTAAGTTATAGAAAACTTTTAGCATTTGTTGGTGTTCGATGTTCCTTCCCCACTGTATAAC
>NC_133291.1:16769161-16801157 GCF_005239225.2 Populus alba
GGGGTTTAAATGTTTAACTAAGCCTCTCAGATGGATGCTCTAATGGTATTTGTGTCAGATGCCAAAACACATTTGCAATCTAATAGCACTTTATAGGGAGATTTTATGTTTCAAGTATATTAATGACCCTAGTTCTCAAAGTACAAATTTTTACCATCTTACTCAATATTCTTTTGGTAATGGATGAACTAAATAGTCACCATTAAATTTTTAATTGGACCGGACTTTATTGAAGTTTTTTGCTATATCAACTTGTGAACAACTCCACAGCGTTACAGTTGCATTCATGTTGCCAAGCATTTCATGTAAGTGTTCTATCATTATTCATTGATCTAAGAAGAAATTGCCTTTACCAGGGGAGGTTTGGGAGGTTCTAATTCACAAGTCAACAATGGAGGTGTAACTGTTAATACCCAGCAAGCAACAAATGCCCAGCCTTTATTTTGTGCACAGATCCAAGCTAAGGAAGCCGATATCCATGCTCTTTCTGAATTAACTCGAGCTCTTGACAAAAAGGTTATATTTGTATGGCTAATTATGCTTAAACTTTGGATGTTTCCACTTTGATATGTTTCACAGGTTTTCTCAAGCAAGGAGGCATCACCTGTGATGATCTCTTATATTTATGTGCTCTCAGCTTCATATTTAGTGTTATGTACCATTATTTGTTTAATAACTTCATTGTTTATTTACTTTGAGTACTATTTAAATTAGTTTTGCATCACTTAATGCTTAATGTAGAAATTTTATTAATTATGTTTCACATGGTATTTGCTTTTGTTAATTAACTGGAAACCTTTTGGATGATTCTGGTGACACTGGTGTTTGAAAAAGAAGCTGATGGATATTTAAATGTGCAGGAGGCTGTGGTGTCTGAGTTGAAGCACATGAATGATGAGGTGTTCGAAAGCCAAAAACATGGAGAAAACTCTCTCAAGGATTCAGAAGCTTTTAAGAAGCACTATGCTGCAGTACTTCTACAGTTAAATGAAGTCAACGAGCAGGTATGAGCAATCCATGGACAATTTTCAGATTCAATTACTTCCCTTTATCATGCACCAGCACCAATTTCTGATTTGATTACTTCTTCATGAAGGTTTCTTCTGCTCTCTCTTTCTTGAGGCAACGTAACACATATCAAGGGAACATCCAACATGTGTTGTCAAAGTCCATACCCAATATAGACGAGCCAGCTTGCCATGGCAGCTCCTTTGATTCTTCTGCAGATGATACTCAGGAATCTGGATCTCATGTGGTGGAAATTGTAGAAAGTTCAAGAACAAAAGCCCAGACAATGGTTGATGCAGCTATGCAGGTATAAGAAACAATTCTTCTGCAACTGTCAGCAAATTTTGCTATTTTATAGACCAATATTAATCTTCTACCTTTTTAACTTCTCTGTGTAAGTGGACCACATTGTCAGAACTCTATCCTCTCCGTTTTCTTGAAGAAAAATTAGGGCTATTAGCACAACCTTTGATGGTGAGCGCATTGTGGTAAAATGTTTATACTGCCTTTTTCTGACTGTAACTATTTCAGGCAATGTCATCCTTAAAGATGGAAGGAAGCAGCATTGAGAGTATTGAGGATGCTATAGATTTTGTAAATAATAAACTTTTAGCAGATGATTTAAGTGTGCCAGCCATCAGATCTCCTGTCCCTGCAAGTTCAGTTCAGGACAGTCCGGCTTCTCAGGATCAATTGAGTTCCTGTGCAGCAAATCCAGGGGCAATCAACCATGCACCTGATGCAAAGTGGAACAATTTGTCCAACGAAAATGAAGTACAAATCCCTTCAGAACTTATTTCACACTGTGTAGCTACTTTACTAATGATTCAGGTAAGCATTAAGACATGCAATATACTTTGCTTTTTCCGTTCAAGATATATTGTCTTTTCCATTGAATGTTGAGAACAATCCCTAATTGTCTTGAGCAAACAAATTGCAGAAATGTACAGAACGACAATTTCCACCGAGTCATGTTGCCCAGGTACTGGATTCTGCCGTTATAAGTCTGAAGCCGTGTTGTTCAGTTAACCTTCCCATTTATGCAGAGATACAGAAATTCATGGGGATAATTAAGAATCAGATATTAGCACTGATACCTACGTAGCTCAAAACAATCTTCTTTTTTACTTGTAGAATGTACAATATATCTGTGTAAAATCTGTGCCTGAATGGGATAGCCAGAAATTAAATTCCCTAGATTTCCAAACAGAAATCGAATTCAGTGCCTAAAAACTCAGTGATTCTTTGTGCACTATGAGCTCAATGCACGGAACTGCTACTAGGCTTAGTTTGGCAATGGTGTTGGTTTTGTTGTGACGGTGGCTATTATTTCTACTCTTTGTTGTGGTCGTAGCTGGTGCTGCTTTTGATATGTGTTTGGTAAAAGTTAATGTTACAAAATTAGATTTTAATCAAAATTAATGAAATGTTATAGAACAGAAATTAACATGTTTTTGTTATTTTCAAGCATTTGTCTTTTTATTAAGTTTAAGAAAGAAGGCACGTGCATTATTTTTTCTACCTTGAAATTTATTTATTTAGTCCTGGAATGTATATCAAGATTTAATAGGATAAAAAAATCAATAATCCACGAAGAAATAATATTTGTACTTCCATTCTTTTAAAACAAGACACATCACGCCACAAATGAAATAATAGATGAATAAAAAATTTGAAATGTTTTTTATTCAAGTCATTATTTTGAGGACAATCTTGAAATTGTATCAATATACTCTTTGGTATCGTGCTATGAGTAAAAGCACTCCGTCCACTGTATCCCACCGTATTGCGATTATTGCTTTTATGTTTAATGCTTCCCCATACTACGCTTACTTGGACTTCTCATCGGCACAATCCAAAGTTATTAAGTCTGAACTGTTCATTAATTTGTACAGGGCTTGGATTGCTTGTTGATGGTTTCATATGAGTTGATTAGATAAGTTCTAAATGGAATATTTATTTTTTAAAAAAATTATTTAAGATTTTTTTTAAAAAAATTTAAATTGAATTTTTGACCGAGTCAAAATTCAATTGTCATTTATCAGGTTAATTAAATTTTATACATGTTAATTTTTACTCTGTTCAATTTAAGACCACCAAACATAGTGAGTTAATAAATCAATGGGTTGAGATTTAATAACATTACCATCATAAAAACTCAAGAGCCCCGACAATGTAATTCAAACTGGCAAATAAACAACAAAGGTTAAAAAGGGAGTGATATTTACCTTTCTATCTACTGTATGCTCAAACTCATATTTATTTTTGCGTTTTAAAAATGCTTTTGAAAAAAATTAATTTTTATTTTATTTCAAATTAATATTTTTTGATGTTTTTAAATCATTTTGATATGCTAATGTAAAAATTTATTTTTTTAAAAATAAAAAAAATTATATTTTTTTGATATATTTTCGAGTAAAAAGCACTTTAAAAAAACAGCAACAACAACAACCATACTCTCAAACACCCAGCTACTATTATATTTCTTTGCACTACTATCAATCCTATATTATATTACTGGTATTTTACTTTATAAGAGTAGATTGGGCTAGAGGGTGCTCCATGTAACAACCATAGTAATTAATCAATAACCACAAAAATAAAATAAAAGTGGGGGTGAGTATCATGCTCTCACCCATGTCTCGAGCATAATTTCAAAAATCATCTATTATGTATTCATCAACTGGTCACATTAATGAAAAAAATAAAAATTTATTAGTTATAACTATCTTATCAAAAGAAAAGCTATTAGGAATTTAATTAGTTTTAAGAGAGATAAATGTGATTTATCTTCAAGAATCTTGAATAGGAACAATTGTTTAGTGATTTATTTCTTCCATTTAAGATCAAAATAGTGTTATACACAAACTAACCAAAAAAGAGATGAAATTTTAGAATGCAAAAAGAGTCTATATGCTACAAGATTCTAAAAACAAAGAATGGATCAACATGAGTGATTAGAGGATAAAAAAGAGTCTATATGATACAAGATCATTAAATTAAGGAATGACATAGATTGGAATAGAAATTTAGTAGTAGTTACCTTTAAATTTCCTATTTAAAGGAGTATACAAGGTATGAAAACAAACATACAAATAAAAAACAACGACAATTGCTCTACAATTCAACTAGGTTCACAAGGTCTTCAAAACATATCCATCAAGTAAGTTGATAACCTTGTAGGTTGACACATTCAGTAGGTTTATAACCAGTAGGCTTGTAATTGTAAGCTTATAACCTATAGGCAGTAACTTTGATACCTAAGAAAATCCAAAAAGAACTAAAAGAATATATTCTATTAAGAATCTTCATCTTATAGTTGTGTTCAGGAACAACTCTATGATTGTAAGTTCTACTTTTAATAAACTTATTTGTTCTTGAACTTCTGTTATCTTTAATACTTCTATTGAGTGATTAAGACGTAATACTCAATTTTAAAACTTAAAGTTCTCTTAGTTTAGGTGGACACACAAAAAACCCGAAATAATTGATGACCATAATTGAAGTGTCATATTTGTTTCTTTGCAATTATGGAACCACAAATATCAAAATTACTAGAAAACTTAGAAGAAAAGGAAGAGTTAGTAGATGTCTTTATTAGAGAAGGAAATAAAAAATCAATTCTTTAAGGAATACGGGTAAAAAAGGAAGAACAAAAAATAAAGATTCATGAGTGCAGAAAAGAGATACATAATCTTTGAACTTAGGTTAGAAGAAACTAATAAAATACATGAAGAAAAGTATAAGTTAAGTTATGAAGAGATTGAAGAAAAACATAGCTTAAAGTGAAATGATTGATGACCATTATAATGAAATTATGATAATGAATGAGAGATCATCTTATGCTATTTTAAAGTCAAATGTCAAAGAAAAACAAAATGTTGAGAAAAGTTTAGAGCATAAAGTAGATAAATTACAAAATTTAAGAAAAGAATCGTAAAAGATTTAATCAAAGCTGTAGAGGATGTCAATTAAAGATCAGATGCTAGAATAAAAAAGGAAAATGATGAAGTAATTTGTTACTTTAATCATATCATGATGGAAACCATAAATAGAATCTCTAAACAACTGACAGTGGAAGTAAGAAGTCATGTAGATGAAAAATAGATAAGGAATCAAACTCTAGGAGAACTAATTTTAAACAAAATGGAAAAGAATCTAGATGACTAAAACAATACAGTATAAGGAATAACTCTTCATTTAAACCAAGAGTGAATCAATGAAAGCCTTTAGCAATAGAGGAAGTTGGAAGTAGTTCAAAGACCAAAATTATTAATTTTGAGGATTCATCGCAAGATGATGTAAGTGAAAGAGTAAATCCCAAATGTCTTAGAAAAAATGAATGGTTTCCAAATTAGAGTTGATCTAGAATATATTGTAGGAGTAATGAAACAATTTATGTACTAAAGATTCAATAAATCTATAGGCCAATAAATATAAGTCTCTATCCAGAATGCATTGATAGAATGTATCCTTACCTTAATAACTTTAAGTTTTCAGACTTTACATTATTTGATGGTCAAGAAATAATATCTGCAATTGAATGTATTGTGAGATTTATTTATCAAAGCAAGGAAGTAGCTGATTATGATTTATTAAAGTAAGATTATTTCTAAATTTGTTAACTAGAAATGTTGCTTGCCATCAAATTCAGTTCATAATTGGAATGAAATGCAAATTATATTCGAACCTTATTTTTTTAGAACAAAACCATAGTTTGTTTGAGCTATTTTAGTGAACGTAACACAATACACTAGAGAAACTATAAAAACAATACCTAGACATATTTATGAAAGCTAGGGGGAAATGTTGGGCTAAAATTTTAGTGAATGAATTTATAATGATTGCCCAACAAGGTTTGAAATTTAGATTCAAGAAAGAAAATTGAAGGAATGAAATTTAAAGACATATACAAATTATAAGTATTAGCTTCAAGATATAAAAACTTGTTGAAGGAAGAGAAGAAAAAGAGAATCTTAATTTATGGGATCTATTGTCAGGAAAACAATGGATATAGATGTAGCAGAATTTGTATAAAAAAAACCTGTAAATTGTGAAGTACTGACTAAAAAATACTAAAGCCTTAAAGTCTTTAAAATCAAATGAGAAAATACATTATTTATTTGATATAAATTAAGTTGATGATATTTTTGATTGGTTACTAGTCAATAAGAGAATTAAATTAAAAGAAAATATAAAATAAAAATTTATGAAGAGTTAAGAGGCAAGTTTATTGGAAATGACATGAAATAATTAGTCACTCAACTAAAAATCATTTGATATTTAGAAATGTGATTAAAGATTTGATAGAGCAAAACATATTAGATTTCCTGATAAAAGTGAGACAATGAGAGTAGATAAAAATATTTTTCCTTTAATAAATGTATTATCTATAAACATGATAACTATTGTTAAGGTAATAGTGTTGTCTTTTAAGGAGGTTACTTCTACAACTATAACAATAAATGAGTGATTTGATTCATGGTGATAAACCAAATTTTAAAGTTTTTGTGGCTTTAAAGTTTTTGTGGCTAACAAATTCCACGATATGAAAAGAGTTATGTAGATAATATTTGACTATTAGTCATACCATAGATAAATGTGCTAATTTTAGAATATTTGTGAGAGGAAGAGTAATGAGAGGGGTTATAAAGCCTAATAATGAGCAAATAAAAGCTCCATAATTAACAAATTTAAGTGAAATGATAAGGTCTAGACTAATTCAAAGGAAATCAACAGTCTATAAACAAACTTTGGATAATAATTTTTTGTTTGAAATGCCAAATATCACCAAACATGTACATTTAAAGCCATTATATCTTCATGCAAAGGTTGAAGAAGTAGATGTTGGAAGAGTTTTTGTTAATAATGGAGCTGTTATTAATAACTTATCTTTATGCATGTTGGATGTGATCAAAAAATCAATGAATAACTTAATTTCAACCAAAGTAGTATTAAGTGGATTTGTTGGTGAGATCTTGCAAGTGAAAGCATTGGTTACTACTAGCTTAAAGGTTGGTTTATTGATCATAAATACAATATTTTTCATTGATGATGTAATTTTTGAGCTATAATGTTTTATTAAAAAGAGATCGGATCCATGTAAATGATTGCATACCATCAAATCTATATAAGATATTGTTACTTTATAGTGGAAATAAACTTAAAGTTGTGTGTGGATGATAAACCATTTATTGCTTGTGCAAATCATCTAGAAACACATTTTTATTTTGGTAAATGGAGCATGATTAGAGTTAAAACTAATGTGACTCAACTTGAATTTTCTGTTAAGGTTGATAAAACTGAGGATGAGATATATGATATCCTAACAAGGTTTTTGTTAATCAAAGATCTTAGAAGGAAGATGAAAGTTTTTTCTAATTAATAAAAAAAAATAATAATTTAAAGAGGTAACAGTCTAAATTACTATTTTAATATTGCTAATTTACTAGATAGTCCAGACTTAAAAAAAAAATATAAAAATCCAAAGTTCATAAAAGAAACATTGGATTCAAGTCAACCACTTGAGACAAAATAAAATAAAATTAAGTGTAATCTAATATAAAATTCATGTCAAGATGTAAAAAAACAAAAATTAAAGGAGCTTTAAATAAAGAGAAAATTTGAAATTAAAAAAATTAAATTATGTTAGAAAAAAATAATAGCCCACAAGTTTTGAATCTGTTAGAATTATTAGTGGAATTATTATATAAGATTTTGTAAATTAAAATTTCTAGCACTGTAAATTTATAAAATAAACTTATATTTTACAATAAATTTGACTAATACAAAATTAACTTCTTTAATAGTTTTTATTTATTTATTTCTCGTCAAATTGATATTGATACTTAATGCGTTTGTTTGCGAGTTGATATTTAAGGGATAAAGATCTTATTCTAATAGTGTTAATGTATTGTGATAAATTTTTATTATATAACACTTTTATTTTGGAATTTGTTGTGAGTTGTGAGACTACGATAGGGATGCGCGCAAGTTGCCGAACTTGACTGGGATTTGGAACAATTGAAGTAAAACCTCCGAGTTCCAGATCCAGATTGCAGTCATGCCATTTATGCAGATATGAAAAATGATATCAATGTTGATGAAATCCACGAACTGAGTTTCGTTGATAAATGGTTCCTCACTCAGCATAAGGAGCTGGTGGATGCGGAACAATATCTTATGGCTAGGAGTTTGTCTCATCTGACAAAGGATGGCTTCAGGGAGGTCAAAAAGCATGGTTTCAGTGACAAGCAGATAGCATTTGCTACTAAAATCAACGGAGAAGGAAGTCCGATCAAAACGGGATTCTTTTGGAGTTAATCCGTCATATAAAAGGGTTGATACTTGTGCTGCAGAGTTTGAGGCCAATACTCCCCACATGTACTCCTCCTATGATTCAGAGTGTGAATCAGCTCCCACCAAAAGGAAGAAGGTCTTGATTTTAGGTGGAGGACCCAACCGTATAGATCAGTGAATTGAGTTTGATCACTGTTGTTGCCATGCATCTTTCTCCCTCCAGGCATATGTTTATAATTTTTGCATTATTTATGTTCCCCTGTCTGCCCAGGCAATTTCTCCAAAATACTATGTTAGTTATGCATATTGGAATATCCTACCCTGCCATTTTGTTGATGTTTTGAGATCCACCATGCAACATAACTTTTAAATCTTTTTATTGTTTATTAATTTTTTTGTTTGATAAATCATTGATCATGGTTATCAAGGCTGTGCTATTAATAACAGCACTCTTTTCAATCAAAATTAACTCGTAAAATGTTGATCATGTCTCGTATATTCACTTTGAAGGCAGATCTCGGATTGGTGTTGAAAGTAAGGAGTAATCTATTGTACCACCTACTTTTCTGTAATTGCTTGTATGCTTTGAAAATTTAGAAATGTCTATGTTTTTGGTGTTTTTTCAGTTGGAATTTATTGCAACATGAAGAAGAGCATAAACAAAGGTGAAATGAATCAAACACTACGTAAATTCAAGAAAATATCTGTATCCAGCCTTTTGTGGTTAGAAATATAGAATTACAGTCATGTAAACGTGCTGAATCTGTATAAGGCTGTGCTCTGATTCAGTTTAGCGATAAAATTTCATTTATTCAATAAGTAGCCTAATAGGTTTTCTTAGTTGTGTAGTTAAATAACATGTTGGAACAAATGTAAAGGAATCTGCTTTTGGATGGCTTTGCTACTCAGAGATGGTTACCACTTTGGTACATTTTTTAACGGGGTAGCCTTTCTGCTTTACAGAGTGCAGGATATGAGACATTTATGTTGAATTGAAATCCTGAGACTGTGTCCACAGATTATGACACAAGTGATTGTCTTGACTTTGAACCCTCGACAGAAGAAGACGTTCTGAATGTTATTGAATTGGAAAGACCTGATGGGATCATTGTACAGTTTGGTGGTCAAACACCCCTGAAGCTGGTCCTGCCCATCCAGCAGTATCTGGACAAGCATAAGCCTCTCAGTGTTTACACATATGGTGCACATCATCACCTGATTCTATTGATGCTGCTGAGGACAGAGGGAGGTTCAATGCAATTCTAAAAGAGTTAAACATTGAACAACCAAAAGGAGGCATTGCTAAGAGTGAGGCCGATGCTTTAGCCATTGCGGCAGCCATAGGTTTCCCAGTCGTTGTCTGTCAATCTTATGTCTCAGGTGGCTGGGCAATGGAGATAGTATATAGTGATGACAAGCTTGTGATGTATCTCGAAAATGCTGTTGAAGTTGATCCCTGTGTTGATAGATAAATATTTATCTGATGCTGTTGAGATTGATGTGGACGCACTTGCAGACTCACACAATAATGTGGTTATTGGAGGAGTAATGGAGCACATTGAGCAGGCTGGGGTCCATTCTGGCGACTCAGCTTGCATTCTTCCCTCACAAACTATCTCATCTTCCTGCTTGACCACAATTAGGTCATGGACTAAAAAGCTGGCAAAGAGTCTGAATGTTTGTGGTCTCATGAACTGCCAATACACAATCACAGTGGACGTGGAAGTTTTTCTGCTTGAGGCAAATCCTTGTGCATCTCGTATGGTTCCATTTGTCTCCAAGGCAATTGGCCATGCACTAGCTCAGTATGCTGCTCTTTTTATGTCTGGAAAGTCACTTAATGAGATACTTTTCACATAAGAGGTAATCCCACCACATGTTGCAATTAAAGAAGCGATTCTTCCATTTTTTGAAGTTCCCAGGCTGTGATGTACTGTTAGGGCTTGAGATTAGGAGTGCCACTGAGGTAATGGGTATTGATTTTCTGGTTGCCATTGCATTTGCCAAGGCTCAAATTGCTGCTGGGCTGAACCTACCACTTTCTGGCAGTGTTCCTTAGCCTAAATGACTTGACAAAATCCCATCGAGAAAGGCTGGCAAAGGCCTTTCTAGGACTCAGGTTCAGGATTGTTTCAACTTCTGGAACAGCTCACTTTCTGGAATTGAAAGGTATCTCAGTGGACAGAGTGCTGAAGATGCATGAGGGACAGCCACATGCTGGCGATCTTGCTAATGGGCATATTCAATTGATGGTAATTACTAGCTCTGGCGATTCACTTGATCAAATTGATGGCCAGCAATTGAGGATGGCACTTGATTATAGAGTTCCTATAATAACAACAGTTTCTGGTGCTTTGGCAACTTCAACTGCAATAGAGAAATTAAAATCTTGCACTATTGAAGTGAGGGCCCTTCAGGACTTTTTTAATGTTGACGTAGATAATAGTAAAAATTGCTGCCAGCATCTTCTTCTCTATGATTGAGGGGGAAATTCCAGTAAGTGATCCAGTCTATTATGTTTATTTTGTTATCTGTTAAATGTGGTTTGTTGTTACTATTGTTTGGGGTAGATTTTCTATTCAGTTATATGTTATTATCAATGTTTAGCTGCCCATCCGTTTCATTTCCACGAGCTGATTAATACTAACCTGGGAATGTGTAGTAGGGACACGAATTTATCTATAGTTTGAAACATGACCCTGCCAGAAACTTAGTTCAGGCATGTCAAATGAATCTGTTGCCAGAAACTTAATTCAGGGATAGCAAATTAATAATTTGTTCAACACAATTTGAATAATCTTTGCCTTCCTTACCCTTACCCTCTCTAAAGACATGTTTGAGTGAGTCAAACATGTAATAAATTTCCATGTTTAATCTGTTGGTTTGTGTTCACAGAACGAGCAAGAGCATCATTAGTTATGTTATCATGAAGGAGCATGTTATTAGTTTCCGTTTCTTGTGAAGGAAAATAGCTATGCTGCTATGTATGGGAAAATGATTGGTCTCTTATCACTTGAAAGGGCAAAATACTAGTGAGAAAATAGAGGTTTTTTAATTTTTAATTTGAAATGTAGTGAGCTTTGAGGTTATAGTAATAGTGTCTTTTTCAGAGGCTGAAGTAAGTCTCCTCTGTAATTTATGCTTTCTATGAGCTGCTAGAAACCTATCTATCCTAGACAAATTTTAAGGTTAATTAAATTAGGACCACTTATATTTTCCAAAACGCTTTTGTGAATGTCAATATATGCATGTGTGCGTGTGTGCACACATTTTCTTCTCTGTGCTTGGTATGTTTTGTTGATTTCCCCCCTTACTGAAAGCAGGTTAAAAAAATCTGATGAACTTTATTGTCACTCTTTTACAGCAGATGTTGATATACAGGGAGATGCCCAAGTGCATGTGTATGCCATCACTTGATCCTTGCTTTCATATAGCTGTTATTTTCATACGCTGTATGATGATGGTGATGGAAAAGGATAGGAGATTTGAACGTCAAGGGGAAGGATGGACTCAACGCCTCCTGTGGGTATGAGAGGGACCCTTGATTGATAAGATCAGAGGAAAGGCATCCAGCCATCCTCTATTCATTCTCCTTGTTTCCTAGGTTAATATATATATATATATATATATATATATATATTATATATATATATATAGAGGGCACTTTTCATGCATTAGATTAGACCTATTCACATGGCAACACCTTATGAAGCATGTTTAGTTTGAGAATATCAGATGCATGTATGAAGTAGCCTTACATTTGCACAGGCAGGCATCTCCCATCAAACACGGTTTTCGAATTTCTGTTCATTTCCATGGAGAACTCTTCAAGTATTTGCAAGTTGTCGAAAATTCATTGGTGATGTGTAATTCAAGTCACCATCCAGCAGGTGCTTCGCTGTAATTAAGTAAGCAGATTCTGTAAGATGGAATGGATCCCAGAAAACTTTCTTTGTTCTGTCAGAGCAAACTTGAGAAATAGTTGAGCATGGGATAAGGCCACCATGGGCTCCAACAACAGAGCAGCACGCATTTTCTGCATCTTCAAACCCTGGGAAACAAAAAAGTGCATGAAACCGGAGGCTGAAATGCAAAGGAAATATACATTGCTGTTAAACAAATTGATGACGCACCATATGACATGTAGTTCTGAACGATATCTAGGAAGACAGCATAAATGTCTGCATAAACATTTATTGATCCTGAGAGATTTTGTTGCAGGACAACAATGAGCTCTAGATTCACACGGGGGAAATTCAAAGTTTAAAAGCAATTGTTAAACGGTGTGTTTTGAATAAGTCATTTAAAGTCCAAACGGTGCGTTTTATCAAGTTTATAATTCTGTTACAATTCAGTTAAATCACGTGGAAATGGGAAGGAGCACGAGCTGGTTGTTAGGCTCCCTGTATATATAAGCCATTCTGTTGTAACAGAAGGTATGGAATAATATTGATACATTTCCCAAATTCTCTCGTCCACCTCCCACGTTTCTTCTGTGTTCACCTGCATCTTTTCTTCTTCTTCTTCTTCTTATCATCTTCTTCTCTGGTGCTTCAGTCCTCTTATTCTTCTACCCTTCCTCTTAAATCTATTGATTAAACTTCTGCGTCACCAAGTAACTGCTCCAAGTGGTATCAGAGCTGCATCTTCAGACTCAAAATGCCTCCTGAAACGAGATCCCAAGATGCTAGAAGGGTG
Organism: Populus alba; assembly: GCF_005239225.2. Taxonomy (NCBI): domain Eukaryota; kingdom Viridiplantae; phylum Streptophyta; class Magnoliopsida; order Malpighiales; family Salicaceae; genus Populus; species Populus alba. Next base: position 16,782,167 of record NC_133291.1, read on the forward strand.
GATGAACCCACCCATCCGGAGCAAACACCAGCATATGGCCACATACAACAACAGCTTAATGATACCAGGGCTGATGCTAATATACGTTTCAGAGAACTAAAAGAAGCTATGGATGCCCTTGTGTCACGGGTAGACACAGCACTGCAGAAGACTCAACCTTCTTCAGGGGAGTGTAGCTTACCTAAGGCTCCTCAGATTCCTTCCACCAGAGACTCCCCTGCACGTTTCAATTGGGTTAATGAAGGTACTCACCCTCAATATCCTTTACGTAGACCAAAACGAGAGTTTCCAATTTTTGAGGGAGATGATGTTCTTAAGTGGATTTACAAGTGTAACCAATACTTTGATGTGGAAGAAATTGCTGAGCAAGATAAGCTCAAATTAGCTTCTTATTATCTAGATGGAATGGCCCTATGTTGGCATCAAAATTACATGAGAAGCTTGGGAGGACAAGTAGTGTCCTGGTCTGAATATGTGGAAGCATTATGCTGCCGGTTTGGGGGGGAGAAGAACCCTTTAGAGGAGCTCATTGAACTTAAGCAGAAAAATGACTTAGAAACCTATATCAAGGATTTCGACATCCTCTGGAATCGCTCCGAAATTTCTGAGAAAAATGCACTGGTCTTTTTCATAGGGGGGCTGGATGTAGAAGTTAAGAACATGATTAAAATGTTTGAGCCAAAATCCTTAAAACAAGCTTATACCTTAGCTAGGTTACAAGACAACACTCTCACCCATAGACGATATGGCTCCAACCCTATCAAACAGAATTATCAACCCACCACACATGCTTACCAAAGCAACCCTGCAGCCTCTTCCAGTTACAACAAAAATTTCCCAGCAGGATTTCCAAGTGTGAGTCTTAAACCACCACAAGCAGGCCTCCTACCGAAACCTTCACCTCCTTACAACCCCAACAATACCCCAAGAACCACCAGACCCATTAGAAACAGAGATTTGGATGAGAGGAGGGCTAAGGGCCTTTGTTTTTGGTGTGATGAGAAGTTTATTCCAGGACATAGATGCCAGAACAAGAAAATGTATTCCTTATGTATTATGGATGAAATGGGGGAAAGTAGTGAAGATGAGGGAGCTACTGACTTAAACCATGACACTTACAGCCCTCATATATCCCTCAATGCCTTAGAAGGAGTAACTGGCCTCAACACCTTGCGGGTCACAGGCAAGGTTGAAAACCAGCCTCTGGTTATCTTAGTAGACTCAGGAAGTACACACAATTTCATCAGCAATCATGTAATAGACAGGTTGCATTGTAATCCTACAAACATTAAGACTCTCACAGTGCAGGTAGCTGATGGTGGGATCCTCCCTTGCACTTCTGTGTGTAACAACTTCCAATGGTCCATCCAGGGAATTGATTTTGTAGCAGATGTGTTTACACTGGACCTCAAAAATTGTGATATGATATTGGGCATTCAATGGCTGGCCACATTAAAAACCATTGTATGCAACTATGAAGAAATGTGGATGGCGTTCCTATGGCAAGGGCAAGAGGTTTTTATCAAAGGACATGATCCAATACCTATGGAAACTGTCAGACTAAAGCAGCTTAATGGGTTGTTATGTAGTACTAGTCTGGTTTCTGAAATTAATCTATGCAGCCTACGCTCTATTAACATTCAGGAACAGGAAGGCAACCCAACTTCCACTGGGGTACAGAGTTGCCTGACCAACAACCCAGCTTTCACCAATCTACAGGTCGAATACCAGGATTTATTTGAAGAACCAAAGGACTTGCCTCCTCCTCGCAGTCATGACCACAACATACCTCTTAAGGAAGGCTCTAATCCAGTAAATCTCAGGCCATATCGACACTCTAGTCTACAAAAGGATGTGGTGGAGCACATGGTTAAAGAAATGCTGAGCTCAGGAACCATTCAACACAGCCACAACCCCTTCTCTTCACCAGTTGTCTTAGTCAAGAAGAAGGATGGCTCTTGGAGATTATGCATCGACTACAGGGCTCTAAACCAACTCACCATCAAAGATAAGTTTCCTATTCCCTTAATAGATGAACTCCTAGAAGAATTGGTGGGTGCCTCAGTTTTTTCTAAGATTGATCTCAGATCTGGTTACCACCAGATCCGGATGGCTCCTGAAGATGTTTATAAAACTGCATTCAAGACACACAATGGGCACTATGAATTTTTAGTCATGCCTTTCGGCTTGACTAATGCCCCTGCCACCTTTCAAAGCCTTATGAATGAATTGTTTCGGGACCAGCTGAGGAAGTTCATCCTAGTCTTCTTCGATGACATCCTCATTTACAGTACATCCTTGACAGAGCACCTAGGCCATCTCAGGACAGTTTTTTCTATTCTACAGTCTAACTTGTTGTATGCCAAGGCTAGCAAGTGTGTTTTTTGCAGCCCCCAAGTTGAGTATCTTGGCCATGTTATATCAGCAGCAGGAGTGGCAACTGACCCCCATAAAATCAAGGCCATCTTGGATTGGCCTCTCCCTTGCAACATTAAACAACTCAGGGGATTCTTGGGTCTCACAGGGTACTATAGGAAGTTTGTTAAGGGGTATGGTATCATCTGCAAACCCTTAACCCAGCTGCTGAAGAAGGATGCATACAAATGGACTGAGGAAGCCACTTCAGCATTCCATCACCTGAAGCATGTGATGACTCAACCTCCTGTGCTGGCACTACCAAATCTAACTCAACAGTTCATCATAGAAACCGATGCTAGCAGCAGAGGCATGGGAGCAGTCCTCATGCAAGCAGGACACCTAATTGCCTTCATTAGCAAATCATTCGGGGTTAAACAACAAGGCCTTTCTACCTACGAAAGGGAACTGCTTGCTATATTACTGGCAGTTACTAAATGGCGACATTACTTATGGGGTCAACATTTTATTATACGTACTGATCATCTTAGTCTCAAATATCTATTGGAACAGAAGGTGACATGCCCTTCACAGCATGTGTGGCTCGCCAAGCTCCTGGGGTTTGATTATGAGATTGAATTCAAGAAGGGCAGGGACAATGTGGTTGCTGATGCTCTCTCTAGGGTATCCTGTGGAACCCTCAGCACCCTGGCCATTTCTTCCTTGTCCACGACTTTGATGGAGTCCATCAAACAATCTTGGCAGAGTGATAAAGCTATACAGCTTCTCATTCAAGAAGTGACCCGACAGCCTAACTCTCATCCTCACTACTCTTGGGTCAACCAACTCCTATGCAGGAAGGGTAAGCTGGTGGTTGGCAGACATGAACCTCTTCAAACTCAAATCATTTCTCTATATCATGATTCAGCCACTGGAGGCCACTCAGGTGCTACTGTAACAGCAAAACGTGTTGCTCAGGGGTTCTATTGGAAGGGCCAACAAAAGCATGTTCGACAGTACATCAGGGAATGCCCCATTTGCCAGCAAAAATAAATCTGAGAACACACGTTCTCCTGGATTGCTGCAACCCCTTCCTATTCCTACTGCTCCTTTTATTGATATTAGTATGGATTTTGTGGAGGGACTCCCTAAATCTGAAGGGCGAGAGGTTATCTTTGTGGTGGTGGATCGGTTTAGTAAATATGCCCACTTCATGGCCATTCCTCACCCCTACACTGCTTGTTCTGTAGCTCGAGTCTTTGTCGACAATGTGTACAAGTTACATGGGTTCCCAGCCACCATTGTTAGCGACAGAGACACTGTCTTTCTCAGCCTATTCTGGAGGGAATTGTTTGCTAGACAAGGCGTCAAGCTCTGCTATTCTACTGCCTACCACCCCCAATCAGATGGCCAGACGGAGGTGGTCAACAAGTGTCTCGAAAACTACCTACGTTGCATGACAGGTACGTCCCCTACTCAGTGGATTCAATGGCTGCCTCTTGCAGAATGGTGGTACAACACCAACTACCATACAGCCACCAAATCCACCCCCTATGAAATCCTTTACGGATACCCACCTCCTCTACACATTCCTTACCTTCCCAAAGACTCCCCAGTTGACACAGTCGACAATTTCCTATGTAAAAGGGAACACATTCTACATTCAGTTAAACAAAACCTACAGCATGCTCAGCACCGAATGATTCAACTTGCAAATAAACACAGAAGTGAACGCCAGTTTTCTGTTGGTGATTTAGTCTACCTCAAACTACAGCCCTATCGACAGAAGACCCTAGGCCACAGGCAATCTCAAAAATTGGCTTCAAAATATTATGGCCCATACGAAGTAATTGCAAAAATTGGCACAGTAGCATATAAATTAAAGCTACCTACCTCAGCCTCAATCCATCCAGTGTTTCACGTCTCCTTGTTGAAAAAGAAAGTGGGCAATCGGGAAGTCCACACCACCTTGCCTGCCCTGCCATCAGAACCTCTTCTCCTGCCACAGGCTATCCTCGATCGCCGGATGGTCAAGAAGAATCTACGGGCAGCCACTCAACTCCTCGTTCATTGGACTGGTCTTACCCCTGCTGAAGCTACTTGGGAATTTTCAGACGAGCTAAGCCTCCGTTTTCCCCAATTTGACCTTGAGGACAAGGTCCAGCTGAAGAAGGGGCAATTGTTGCAGGACAACAATGAGCTCTAGATTCACACGGGGGAAATTCAAAGTTTAAAAGCAATTGTTAAACGGTGTGTTTTGAATAAGTCATTTAAAGTCCAAACGGTGCGTTTTATCAAGTTTATAATTCTGTTACAATTCAGTTAAATCACGTGGAAATGGGAAGGAGCACGAGCTGGTTGTTAGGCTCCCTGTATATATAAACCATTCTGTTGTAACAGAAGGTATGGAATAATATTGATACATTTCCCAAATTCTCTCGTCCACCTCCCACGTTTCTTCTGTGTTCACCTGCATCTTTTCTTCTTCTTCTTCTTATCATCTTCTTCTCTGGTGCTTCAGTCCTCTTATTCTTCTACCCTTCCTCTTAAATCTATCGATTAAACTTCTGCGTCACCAAGTAACTGCTCCAGATTTTTAGTCAGCTCTTCAAGCATCGGTTTAAGTTTTTTATTAAAACTCTGAGCTCTGTGATTTGCAGCAGAAACACAACCGTCTTTCACTGCATACTCATCCCTTGTATAAGGGATGCATCCATAAGGTGCACAATTTCCCACCACGAGCTTTCTAGCACCCAGTTTATAGAGTCTCTGCAGGGAAAAGCTACGTCAGTACGAGTCCTGGAGATGGTCGATTCAACCATTGAAGTTAAAAAGTAATTTGACAGAGAACGATGATTGTACTGTAAGCTGTGATCTTAAACTTGAAATGATGGTGTCGAGTACTGCGCCGCTATCCACAACGTTGGAGTTGTCCCTAATGTCATTGGTGCCGATAATAAGAATATAAATAGCCTCTCTAAGCAACTTCTTGGCAGCTTGGATTCCAATGTTCGATATGATGTCTTTCCTTGTTTTCTCGAAGTAACTGATTTGATTCTCAAGGCTAATGCGATCTCCCTGTAAATGACATGCAGGTTTCATCATCTTTTTCTTCAGAAAACCTTTGCTTGTTTGATCAAAGTCTATAATTTCTGGAATCGTTTCCATGTTTATTTCCAATCATGCTTGAAAACAAATTTTGAAAAACTGATGGAAATTCAGTTTCTGCACAGCCAAATGTATTCTACGTCTGAAATAAATACTCACAAATGACTCTCCGGTTGCTTTCAAAATTCCAGAACCTGAAGAGGCATAGTTGACGCCATTCAGAAGGACGTCTCCAACAGTCGTCGGAGCAAGGTATGGAGGAGGGAAGATTTTGAGGCCCAATTCCTGTCCTGTCAAGACAAAACAGGAAAATCAGCTTAATGAACGTACGTACCTCAACCTCAAAAGAAGACAATGAACAGAAAGACAAGGCTTGCCTATTATGTCAGGAACTAATCTAGCATTTGAATATCGTCCAGAAGGAACCCTATATCCATTGCCAAAATCAATCCCATTGGGGAACAATGGCGTTGCAAAAGTCTTGATGTAAAAGTTGTTCCCAACATCGACCAATGAATCTCCAAAAATAAAAAAAGCTGGAACATCTTTTGCTGAGCTCAGACCTAGCAGAAGACATACCACAGAGGTTTGGGATACAATTCCCATAATGATGAATCTCTGTCTGTCTAATGCAAAGCTCATTTCTACAATCAATCTGACAAAACTGGATAGAAAAATGCTATGCACTTATAGTTCAAGATTGATCACGAACAGGATTAATAGTACAATGAAGAAGTATTAATAGTCGTATCTTGTAGGATGGCTTTGGCGGCTCGAGGTTAAGTTTGAAAATGGGATAGAAATAAAGGCAGATTTTAATTAGCCGGAGCTAGCAGAGTTTCATACACATAGTTGTTAAAAATATTTTTTTTTTACATGATATGAAAAATATAATATAAACTTATATTGTAAAATTATAAGTAATTTTTTTTAACTAATTAAATATTGATAATTCTAGCCTAAAAATTAAATTACATTAAAATCTGATAAAATGAGTCAATAATATTTATAATTAATGAGTGAACTAAATAAAATGAGAGAGATAAATAATATGAATTAATAAATTAATGACAAGAAAAAATAAAAAGTTTTTGAACAAAATTTCTCAATAAAGGGGAATCACTGAAAGGTAGGAAGCACACATAAACTTAGTGACAATCTAGTTGTTTCCATAACAATAAGTCATATAGACCCTTTATAGTTGTAAGCTAAATGAGTTTAAATTAGTAATTAACTAACATAAATTTAATAGTAAAATAAACCCCTAAACAATGTCTAAAACGTTAGAAAAAAATTTAAATTAAAAATAATTATTTTAAAATTAAATAAATAAATAAATAGAATAATAAAAAAGTCTTCATGTTAAAATTCCTCCATGTAACTTGAACCTCCAATTTTTGCATATTCTTGGTAGATTTGAGTCTTGATTTCAAACATGTCGTTTTTCCTCATTTAGATGAATTATTTATCCTATAAAATATGGTTGGAAAGTTTCAGAAGTCTAATTTTTATCCCAACTTTAATTGAAGCAAAATTTCACTAGTAGCTCTAGATATGTTCCAAACAGTACACAAATATCTTGTTTGACATATTTGACAATAGTAGTTTACTAACTTTGACCCTCTAAAATATTATGTTTCTTAACTCCATTTGACTTGAAAATTTACCACAATATATTTTTATATATATAATATTTCCCTGTAAAATTTTAGTTTTATCCAATATATAGTTTGAATGATATGTTCAATGTAACATCCCCCGATCCGGGATAAAGCAACAATTTCATGTTAACTGATAAATAGAGTAATTAATTAATTAATTAATTAATTAATTAATTAATTAATATATATATATATATATATATATATATATATATATATATATATATATATATATATATATACATGTACATGGTGTTCATATTAAGATTTATCAAAATTTTCACTAAAATTTCGGCAGAGTCTCTCTTATATCAGGAGGTCCCAAGTTATCAACATACAACCTGTTTACACTTCTAATATCCCGTATCTCCTAACTCAATTCAACCCGATCATCCCGGGTCTCAATCCCATGAAACATCATCATTCATGTCAACTACAATATTTATGATATACATTGAACAACAATTATCATTATGGATGGATAAAAGATATAAACATGCATACATAGAACATGGTTATACAAACTCTAGAATTAAATTCATCTATTCAAGTTTAAATATCAATTATACAAATTAAGTTATATAAAATTTGTAATATTATAAAATACGAGGGTATACTCCTTAGAACCTAGATTACAAAAAGTAAACATAAGCTAGGATCTACTATATCATGCATGCGATGGTCCTGAAACAAAATACATATTATTGAAACATGAATATCACAATAATATAGCCACACAAATAACTAGCAATTTAAAAAAAAAACATGCATTCATATTTTATTCACTTCTCCCTCCTGGCTTTCATTGGAAACTCATTCTCCTTCAACTATTAAAAACCGTTTCCTCTTCAATTATCAACCTCCATTCAAGATTTTATAAGATCAACCACGATTATTTCTGCTTAATATATTACCGATACTAATTCAAGGTGATCTTCTTATCCAAGATCCTAACATACACTAAATATATGCTAGCTAATACATGTTGATCCCCTTACTTGGGATCCTAACATACACTAAATGTATGTTAGTCCATGCCCCATATCACACGTATCATATTTTCTTTGTCAGCGATAATTTCATCACTTGACAATTCACACAACATCCTTTCACCTTGAATACTATTAAAAAATATCAACATCATCACGCAAAATTTCCTCCTTTTCTATAATATCCAACATTCAGTAATTCACATATCATATCTATAACATATTAAATCATGGAATTTAATTAGAAAGTATAGGTGCAAATCACCTACCTATAGTAGAAGCTTTACTCGTACTCCCCTACTGCTGTTGTTGCACCACACCGATGATCCCTCCTGAAATCACAAGCTTATCTCATAAATTTTTCTCATTCAAGGATATATTATAATAATCATATCAACAGTTAATAAGTCTTTCTTTCAATCATTTTTTTCTTTATATTTTATGTTTTTCTCATTGCACCCATTACTGTTGTCATGCTTTATTTAACCATAGTTATCATTCATTTCTTTATATTTGAATTGTTACTGTTTAAATCTCGAACTATTATTGTCCAACTGTTATTGTCTTGAACCATTACTATCTAGATATTGAATTATTACTATCTAACCATTACTGTCTTGAACCGTTATTGTCTAGACATTGGACTGTTATTGTCCAACCGTTACTGTCTAGACATTGAACTGTTACTATCCAACCATTACTGTCTGAACTCTCCTCAAATTTTTAACTGTATCCAAAGTTTTAGAACTCCGTTTCAAGTGAGATTGGTATCATTGAAAAGATAAGATACAAGGCTATGAGCTCTCTGAAGGAAGGAGAACCCAGTTCTGCCTTAAAGATAGTGAAAATTGCTCATCAATTAATCAGTCCTACTGCCCTTCAGAGTTAGTCATGACTTAGTCTCGGTTAGTGACCCATAACTGGAGTTCTACAGCTCCAAATTAAGCAAGACCAATTTTCTTTGTTAGCTAACATCCAAAACTACAATTTCTATGAAGGAACCTGATCATAATTCCCTCATCCTTCTACCCGAAATCTCATTGAAAGTCAGGAGACAAGCCTGTCCAGATTCGTCACCCGCTTCCATTCACACATAACATTCAAAAACTATATTTTTTTGGGTAATTTATCATGGTTTCACGCAACCAAATCACATACCACACATAAATTAACTTAATTTTAACAACTGATACTTTTTCCCCAATTCAAGTCTAAGAACCCTAATCTATATTTCAACATCAAAGCATCCATGCATAATCGAATTTGAAATGAATTATAAGATGATGTTTAGAACACCTCACTCGGTAAGAATTAAGGTTTCGATCTTCAACCAATTGAAGATTTTTGACTCCCTCCTTTCTTTTTTCTAATGACAATCGGCCTTCCTCCTACTCTTGTTTAAATTTTCTTGTTAATCCTTTGCCCACAAGTGTTTATTCCATCTATAAACTCTTAATTTTGGATGAGTTCTTGAAATTTTGGTGTTTCTCTCTTGATTTTGCAATAATGGATACAAAAACTCCCTTTTTTCTTTCCTTTTGGGTTGTTGCAGATTTTTGGTGAGGAGAGGAGTATTTATACTCTATAATTTCTCTTATTTGTAGTTAGGCCCCATTTCCTTTAATTTATAATGTCTCGAAATATTTCACATAGAAATTTATATCTCAAAAATTTCTGAATTTCTATTTTTTTATTTAACCCTATGCATGAATTTCTTCATTTTATTTCCATTTAGTTAGTTTGCAATTTATGCAACCTTATTTTTCCAGGGTTTACATTCAATCTTGCAAAACTAGTTAGTAGACATTTTAAGGTCAAATTTAGACTTGACTTGGTTCATATCACAAATTTAGTAAACTCGTAAAACCAGACTAAGTTTATCGATTTTACTGATTTTGCACAAGTTAAGTTCGATTTTACCGATTTCAAGTTTTTAGTTCGATTAAGCATATTAGATATATGTTTACTCGTAAAATTATAAGATTCTAAGAGTTAACTCGTGATTTTAACAACAATGTTGATGCGTTCTTGGTAAATTCTTTCAATTTTAGGGTGGCTCAAGCTCGACTTGTGTTTATAACTAGCCTAAGCTTGAGGCTTGAGCTCAACTTGTTAAATTTATTAGGCTCAAGCTTGGCTAAGACTTATCCCAAACTTGACTCCTTTAAGATGCTAAATCTCTCAAAAGCTAGACTTAGACTTTGATATTTATAATTGATAGGGGGGCTTTTCTTTGCTATAATAATGTTTATTATATATATTTTTTTAATTCTTAAGATTTTTTTAGGTTTTGAGTAATTCATGAAAGTTGAAGATGTAATTTGATAAAACGAGCATAATTTTTAATTTCACCATAAAATCGGGCAGAAATTTTGATAAGTTTTTTTTTAAAAGCTTGTTTTTTTTTATTGTGTTAAAAATTTCATAATGATAAAAAAAAAAACTTCAAATAAAGCTTAGAATTTACTATGTGAGATTATTTATTTACTTGTATTTTGATTTTCTTTCTTGTTTAGATTAGTACTTTTAATTCAATTACTGTTCTACTAACTAAATATCTAATTTTATTAGTTAGATAAGTTTTAATTAATAATTTTTTCTATAAAAATTTTAGGTTTAGAAATAGAATAAAGTGAGATGTCTAGTTTATGTTTGTTAGAACATTCAGATTATTTAAAATTTTAATAAAATATCAAAGATTTTCTTTATTCCTTTGTAGTGTTTAAGATTGTAATCTTAGAGTTTGAAAACCTTAGTTTTAATCCATATTATATGCATCTTAGACAAATTTTTATTTTTTGAATAAAAAAATTAAATGCAATCACGACAATGAAATGTAGACAATATTTATGAAATTTTGATGATAGAGTCATTTCTCATTTTTTTTTCAAGATGAAAACTAAGAAAAGCTTGGCATTGGACCTAAAGTCCGAGGTAAGTGATTAGTATTTAAAAGTGCATTATTATCAAGGTTTTTTATCATCATTTTGCACTTGAAATATCAATAACTCCTTAACTAAAGCATGTTTTATAATAACATATCTAGTAATATAAGATACTTTTAATTTATGGTAAATGTTCATTTTAAATGTAGGCCTATCACATAAATGAAATGATTGATTGATGAGTTTAAGTACTAAAATTAAAAGGACAAAGAGAGGGCCAAACTTAGAAAATAGATGATGGTTCAGTCCAAATTGGTACAATGTTCGGTAATTGGGTCATATCTAGAGTTGTAGATCTCGGATTTAGGTTTGCTTTATATGGATGGAAAGATGAGACATAAGCCTATAACTTTCATGAGGAGTCCAATAAAAATGCCATTTTCAAGTCTAAATTATAGCAATAACGGAGAAGTTTGAATCTGTCCTACAGCCCAGATACTATTCAATGTTCAGCCCATATCTCGAGTTCTAAAAGTCCAAATGACCTCAATGTTTTTTCATGGAAAGATAAGACAATTTCCTATAACTTTCATGTGTACAGTTGGTTCCAAATCTGATGTTAGCAATAATGTTTTGTTCAGACAAGAAGATAAGAATTTTCACCGAGTCAAGAGTTGGCCACCCCATAGTTAGAGCCAGCCCTCTATCATGATTTGTTATTTCCATTTTATTTATTTGTTAGATGTTCTGAAATTGGCTTTATTTCACTTTTGTTTGCTTGTTCTCTTATTTAATTTCAGCTTCCTTCACAGCTGGCTTAGGTCTTAGATTAATTCTTTTCTTAGGGTTTTTCTTCTTCATTTTCATTTTTTGATCTTAAGGGGGAGAGGAAGAGAGTTTCATGACCCATACCTTCTGAATTTAACTAATTTTGAGGAAGGTTTGACACTATTCTTTTCTCTTCAGCTGCTGGTTCTCCTCATTCTTCCTCCTCTCACGTTTTCCATCTCTTTTTTTCCTCTCCTCTATGTAGCTGCCCACTCCTGTCTCAAGGTCTCATCTCTCCCTCACAAGTTCACAAAGTCATCTCTACTAGTTTGATTCACGTTTCTGTTGTGAAAGGGGAAGGAAGGAATGACATGCAGTTGCTGGTTTGGGAAGAAGATGGATCATTCATTCTCCTCTCCTTGTATTTATACTCCCCATCAAAAGAAATGGGTTGTTTGGGGGTTGGTTTAGATGTATCCTTATCCTTGTTTTGGTTTATCTAAAACTGTTTTTTTTTTCTTTGGTGATTACATTCTCCCCACCTAAATATGAATTTCGTCCTCGAAATTTAAGCAGTTTCACACTCCATACCTAGTAGTTCAAATAAATTAGGGTACTTTTTCCTCATCTCAGCCTCCCTCTCCCAAGTTTCCTCTTCTACTTGAGCATTTCGCCATAAGATTCTGATGATGGGGATCTTTTTGCTCCGTAGCTGCTTCACTTCTTGATCTTGTATCCTTATGGGCCTCAATTCCAGTGTTAAGTCTTCCTTGACTTCTACTGGGACCTAGGGTAGAACTCGGGCGGGGTCCACGTCAGCCTTCCTTAACAAGGAGACATGGAACACATCATGGACCTTGGCTAACTGTGGGGGCAAATCCACCTTGTAGGCTACTGGTCCTACTCGTTGTAAGATTTTGAAGGGTCCGATGAAGCGGGGAGTTAACTTCCCTTTTAATCCAAACCGTAACATGTTCTTCCATGGGGCTACCTTCAAGAACACCTGGTCCCCCATACTAAACTCGAGAGGTCTTCTCCTCACATCGGCATACTTCTTCTGTCTATCCTGTGCGGCTTTGATGCGATCCTTGATAGTTCTCACTTTCTCCGTGGTGACTTGGACCAACTCTGCGCCATATAACTTCCTGTCCCCAATTTCTTCCCAACACAAAGGAGTTCTGCACCTCCTACCATACAAGGCTTCATATGGGGCCATCCCTATTGTGGCTTGGTGACTATTGTTATACGTGAACTCCACCAATGCCATGTGTTCCTCCCAGTTTCCTCCAAATTCTAGCACAAAAGCCCGTAATAGGTCTTCCAAGACTTGGATGACTCTTTTTGATTGGCCATCCGTTTGAGGGTGAAACGCAGTGCTCATGTCCAATCTTGTCCCCAAGGCTTGTTGTATGCTGGGCCAAAGTCAAGAGGTGAACCTGGGATCTCGATCCGATACAATGGACATCGGAATCCCATGAAGTCGTACCACCTCATTTATGTAGATCTTGGCAAGCTTGTCCACCGAGTCGGTCATCTTTATAGGCAAGAATAATGCGGATTTCGTCAACCGATCTACAATAACCCATATCGCATCATTTCCTTTCCTCCCTTTGGGAAATCCTGACACGAAATCCATGGTGATCATCTCCCACTTCCATTCTGGAATTTGTAATGGTTGTAATGGTCCCGCAGGCCTTTGGTGTTCAACCTTGACTTGTTGACATATCCCACACTTTGACACATATTCAGCTATTTCCCTTTTCATATTAGGCCACCAATAGAGGTGTTTCAGGTCTCGATACATCTTAGTGCTGCCAGGATGTATGGAGAATTTGGACTCATGTGTTTCTTGTAGAACCATTCGTTTGACTGTTTCGTCATCAGGCACATACAACCGTTGTCCCATCATCAAGGATCCATCATCTGCTACTCGGAATTTCATTTCTACCCCGGTTTCCACCTTCTTCCTAATCTCGGACCCCACCTTGTCATGGAATTGGGCATGTAGTATCTATTCTCGATATGTTGGTCGCACTACTAATTGGGCTACCAAACCACCTCCTGCATTAATACCTAAAACTGCACCCAACTCTTTTAGTTCTGCCAATTGCTGCTCCCTTCCCATTGTTATGCTTCCCAATGAGGCTTTATTTTTTCGACTGAGGGCATCTGCCACCACGTTTGCTTTCCCCGGGTGATATTTTATGGTGCAATCATAATCCTTAATGAGCTCTATCCACCTTCTTTGTCGAATGTTCAACTCCTTTTGCGACATCAGATACTTCAGACTCTTATGATCAGTAAAAATTTGGGTTCGAGACCCATACAAATAGTGTCTCCATATCCTCAAGGCAAATACTACAGCTGCCAACTCCAGGTCGTGCACCGGGTAGTTCACCTCATGAGTCTTTAATTGCCTTGATGCATAAGCGATCACCTTCCCATGTTGCATCAAAACACACCCCAATCCCTTCCCCGAAGCATCACTATATACCACAAAACCCTTGGTCCCTGAGGGGAGGGTTAACACTGGAGCAGTGGTGATCCTCCTCTTCAATTCTTGGAAGCTTGCCTCACATTCTTCCGACCACACCCATTTCTTATCTTTCCTAGTTAGCTGGGTCAAAGGGGTTGCAATCAGGGAAAAACCTTCAATAAATCTCCGATAGTATCCTGCAAGTCCCAGGAAGCTACGTATTTCAGTGACCGAAGTCGGTCTTTCCCATTTCAAGACTGCTTCAACTTTTTGGGGGTCAACAAAAACACCTTCAGCTGAAATGACATGTCCTAGAAACGTCACTCTTTTAAGCCAAAATTCACACTTACTCAGTTTTGCATATAGCTGGTGATCTCTCAAGGTTTGTAAGGTTCGTCTCAAGTGTTCCTCGAAAGAATTCGAGTATACCAGTATATCATCAATGAATACCACCACAAACTTATCCAGGTATGGTTGAAAAACCCGATTCATCAAATTCATGAAGAGAGCTGGGGCGTTCGTCAACCCAAATGGCAGCACCAAAAATTCATAGTGTCCGTAACGAGTTCTAAATGCGGTCTTTGCTACATCCGCTTCTTTAATCTTCATCTGGTAGTACCCTGATCTCAAATCTATCTTCGAAAATGCCCTTGCTCCCTTTAGTTGGTCGAACAAATCATCTATTCGAGGTAACAGATACTTGTTTTTCATTGTTATTTTGTTCAACTGTCGATAGTCAATACAAAGTCTATGGGTTCCATCTTTCTTTCTTACAAATAGGACCGGTGCTCCCCAAGGAGAATTACTGGGCTGTATGAACCCTTTGTCTAATAATTCCTGTAATTGAGTCTTTAACTCGTTCAGTTCTATTGGAGCCATCCGGTATGGTTGTTGGGCTATGGGTGGAACTCCAGGAAAAGTGTCTATAGACACTTCTACCTCTCGCTCCGGGGGTAGTCCTGGTAGTTCTTCTGGAAACACATCTGGGAAATCCTTCACCATAGGAATATCCTTCAATCGTGGACCTTCATCATCAGAGTTTAAGATGTATGCGAGGTATCCCATACATCCCTTTCTTAAAATTTTTTGGGCTGTTACCACCGATATTAAAGCATTTAGTTTGAGAACTCTCTCTTCATCAAAAGTCTTTTTCTCGCCCTTAGGTGTTTGGAAAGTAATAGTTTTAGCATAACAATCGATTAGTGCCTTGTATTTACTCAACCAATTCATGCCCAGTATTATGTCAAAATCATGCAGCTCTAAGGGAATCAAGTCTACTTCTGTTTCATACCCGGATAAACTAACCCCCACATCCACATATACAATATTTGTTTCAACCATGTTTCCCATTGGAGTTCCAATTATAAACCCCTTCTCTACCATTTTTACTTCCTTTCTCAATTTAGTGACAATTCTCTTAGCAATGAATGAGTGGGTGGCACCCGGATCAAACAACACATGCACATTAAAACCATTCAATAGTAGTGTACCTACTACTACATCTGATGCAACCCTGGCCTCCTCCTGTGTCAGGTGGAAAACCCTCCCCGAGGTCCGATCATTTTGTGCCCTCGGCTTCCCTCGACTGGAGTTTGCCCCTGATTGAGAAGATCTCACTGGCCTATTAACGGTGACTGACTGCTGGTGGCTCTGACTGGGTTGTCTGTAGCTCTGAACTTGTCCGGTGTCCCTTTTGGGGCAGTCCCTCTTGTAATGACCTCTTCCACCACAGTAATGACACCCTTGACTAAGATACTGGCAATTCCTCCACCTATGGCCCTCTCCTCTGCACACAAAACACCGCCCGAGGGAAACTGAGCAATCTCCAGGGTGTTTTTTGTCCACACTTTACACAAAAAGGATAGTCAACACCCTTGCGGTCACTGGTCCCAGTAGAAGAGTTTGCCCTCGAGTGCGACTGTCCAACCATCACTCTCCCACTTGACTGCTGGTGAGGCGGTAATATCAAACTCCCATTTTTTCTGTACTGCTCAAACACTCCACTTTTTCCTTTCTTTGTGTGCGGTGGTTTGCCACTGAAATAGTTCCCATCTCTCTTTTTGCTTATATCCTGATACCCCCTTTGGCTTTCTCCAATACATGCCTCTAGAGCTTGTGCAGCCTCAATCAACTCCCTCACCGATTTAAATCGCAAGGCGATCAATCCTTGTCTCAAATCCTGTCGTAAACCATCTCTCAACTTTTCAATCATATGTTCCTCTGTCGGCACATAGTGTGGGGCGAACAATGAGAGGTCATGGAATCTCCTTTCATATTCCAATACTGACATATCACCCTGTCTTAATGCCAAGAACTCTTGTTCTTTCACCTTGCGATGATACTTGGAATAAAACTGATTCTCAAACTCTATCTTGAAATCACTCCAAGTTAGTGTCTCGGTCGCACGCCTCAGCTGAACTGTTTCCCACCATGTCATGGCCCTATCAGACAGTAACTGGGATGCACAATTTACCCTCAAACCCTCGGGTATGCTTATTTGAATCAGTGTCTTTTCCACCTTCCTGATCCATCTTCCAGCTATCTCTGCATCTTGTTCCCCTATATACGGTTCACAGCCCATTTCCCTCATACTTTTTGACTAATCGCACAGTGGCACCACACATTATCCATGGTCATGCTAGTCGTAGGGGCTGCTGGTGGTATCTGCGTGGTGGGAGTTGCTTGTGCCGCTGAACTAGCCATGCCTTCCATCATGGCTTTAACTATTTGTACAAGGAGTCCCGCATCTACATATTGTGGGGGCACACTAGTTGGAACAGTAGATGGTTGTGCTTCCGATCTTTCTCGCTGCTCCGTTGCGACTGAGGGTGTTTCCTCTGTCCGATTAGGCCTCGAGCCTTCCCCTGCCACCGTATCTTCCCCCTGCAAGGTTTCGGGTAGTAGTATCGGAGCATGAGATGCCGTATCATCCAAGGGATCTTCGTCTTGCCAACCTTGGGTACCTTGGTTCATGCCCCTCCTTTCGAAGGAGGGCGGCTCAGTTTGTGTTCCTTGTCGGGTGCGTACCCATCTGAAATTGTCGTAACAAACACATTTATTAATGATCCTCAGGATCTATACCCAGTTGCTCTGATACCAACTGTAACAACCCGGCTTTCCAAGCCCAAATCAACAGTAATTTTTTATATATATATTTAAAACAACATGGTGTCGGTAATTAGGGAACTTGAAGCTTCACATCATCAAACTACAATCTATACAATCCACATTTCATTTAAAAGTGAATCTTACACAAACACATAATATCAAAGTTGCATGATTTGAAGATCATATTAAAAGAATATATACATAGGTCATAAGTTTGCATTCCCTATCCCACTAATAGACATCACATTTTTAAACAAAAAGATCTAGTAAAAGTTATATACATTCAGTACATTGATCCATACAAAATACATTATGAATAGAATGCATTAATGATTCCTTGCAAAAGTAGGTTCTTGTGTATCGGGTTTCTAAACATCTCGTTGGTGTGACGTCCCTGCAGTAGTATAAAACATTTAAGAGGATGAAAATACTTAATAATAATAATAATGGTACTAACGATTTGGCCATTAAATAAAGTATTAACATTTATAATTTATTCATGTAGTTGATATAACAACTAGTAATACAATTAGATGCACAAGTTTTCGAATTGTAACTAGCCGAAGCTAATCATTCTTTTATCCCAACCTTCCACTCGGACGCCAATAGCCGAAGCTAATCATTCTTTGTTCCGGCCATCCGTTCGGATGCCATTAGCCGAAGCTAATCATTCATTTGTCCCGGCCATCCACTCGATGCCATTAGCCGAAGCTAATCAGTCCATCATCCCGGCCATCCATACGGATGCCATTAGCCGAAGCTAATCATTCTTTGTTTTGGCCATCCGTTCGGATGCCATTAGCCGAAGCTAATCATTCATTTGTCCCGGCCATCCACTCGGATGCCATTAGCCGAAGCTAATCAGTCCATTATCCCGGCCATCCATACGGATGCCATTAGCCGAAGCTAATCAACTTTTAATCAACATTTAAGCATTCGACAATCTAATATCGGTTTCTAACAATATGGTAATACTTCAAGTTAAATATTTCAATATTCAACATATGAAAAGGGAAGGTGCAAGTCACCTACCTGAAATAGAAGCTCTATTTGTATTCCCTGCTGCTGTTGCGTTGTTGTTGCCCCACACCTGTGGTCCCTCCTGAAATTCACAGGTTTATCCCATAAGTTCCTCTCACTTACGAATATGTTTTATTATAAACATATCAACAATCAATAAGTCTTTCTTTCAGTCATCATTTTCTATATACATATATTTGAACTATTTCTACGAAAATCCGAACTGTTACTGTCTTTTTTTTTTGAAACTGTTACTGTTCATTTTTGAACTGTTACTGTTTTGAACTGTTACTGTCTTATTTTTTGAACTGTTACTGTTCTCGAACTGTTACTGTTATTTTTTGAACTGTTTTCTTGAACTGTTACTGTCTTATTTTTGGAACTGTTACTGTCTCGAACTGTTACTGTTTTTTTGAACTGTTACTGTTTGAACTATTACTGTCTTGAACTGTTACTGTCTCATTTTTTGAACTGTTACTGTCTCGAACTATTATTGTCTTATTTTTTTGAACTGTTACTGTCTTGAACTGTTATTGTCTCATTTTTAAACTGTTACTATCTAGACATTTTTGAACTGTCACTGTCTCATTTTTGAATTGTTACTATCTAGACATTTTTGAA